>NC_051443.1:6132339-6149906 GCF_001649575.2 Kryptolebias marmoratus
GGGTGCCAATACCATTGGCATGGTAAAAATTATGTTTTTCTTTGTTTTCCTCATAATGTTTATCTTTTTAAATGTTTTTGATCATTTGCTGTTTTGCATCAAGCACAAGCTATCAGCAATAAAATGTTGTTTCACTTGATGAATTTCCTTTAGTAAATATTCCATTATATGTACTTAAACTTCATGGGTGCCAATAATGGTGAGCAGGACTGTAAGTGACTTTATTTACAGTGGCAACAGGGTATCGGGTCCGGATCTGCAAAGGAAGAGTTGTGGTGAGTCTAATGTTTATCAGCGGAGTAGGTTGCAGATGAAGGGTTGACAAAACGCGGCTCTTACAGACAGGTGGAGAAGAAGAAGGGCGGAGGTGTGTTCCTGCAGTCCAATGTCGAGGGTTGATAGGCAAATTAAGTTCAGATGAGCAGTTTCTCAGATTAGTTGGAGGCAGCCAGGCTTGGGTGGGTGCAACTCAGAACAGGTAAGTGACTCTCAGGTAAGTTCATAGGCAGGCGTCTTCAGACAGATCGTGGTTAGCAGCTCAAGGAGTCAGGAACTATGGACAGGCACAAGTACACAGACAGGTTAGACAGATTCAGGTAAGTTTGTTTCTCAGGTGGCCGAGATTGATTACCAGCGGTAAGCGATGCTTCAGCATCGATCTTCTTCTTCTTCTTCTTCTTTTGATTCTTATTGGCGGCTGGCATCCAACTTAAGGTGCATTTACCGCCACCTACCAGACTGGAGTGTGGTCATCAGAGATCTCATAGGGAATTTAACGCATCTCAATGATGTATAGGATGTGCAAATTCACATCTTAACACACCCCTTAATACATGTATGAATGCATGAGCATGCACTGGCATACACACACATACTTACACATATTCTAAATACGACTCATTAACCCAGTGTTATTTAAGAACCTAAATAAGAGATTTCTAACTAAATTTGATTTATTATCTAATAGATTGATCATAGACAGTCCTATATTCTTTCTGCTTAGTAACAACCTTAAAAGCTGGCATTCCTCTGAGTATTTATCACATTTTAACAAGACATGCTCCACTGTTTCCACCTGATTGCAATAACTACAAGCCCCAGTCTCATGCTTTCCTATTTTAAAGAGCGAACTGTTAAGTCCAGAATGCCCAATTCTAAGTCGAGTCATAACTACTTCCTCTTTCCGCTTTCCACTCAGATAATTACTATCTCCCACATTCTTTTGAATTGTATATAGTTGTCTCCCATTATCATGGTTATCCCATTGCTCCTGCCAAATCTTAATCATTTCTTTTTGAATAATAGATTTACCCTCACTTTTACTTAAAGGAATATTCAAATGAACAATTTCTGATTTCAAGGCCTGCTTAGCTAAGATATCTACTTCCTCATTTCCTTCTATACCTGCATGAGCAGGAATCCAGACAAATCGAACTAAGCATTTATTGTTATGTAGATGAACTTACAATTGGTATATTCTTAATATCAAATCTAACCTGCAAGATTTGCCAGATTTAATACTTAATAATGCTGCTTGACTATCTGATGCTATAATAAATGTATTTACTTTCCTAGTATCATTATCAAGCAACCATTCTGATGCCAATATATTGGCTGATAATTCAACTGTAAAAACAGCTAAATGATCAGCTGTTCTCCTCTTAATCAAAACTTTATGGTGTGGGATATTCACTGCTGCCCCAGTTCTACCACTATTTGGATCTTTAGATCCATCTGTATATATAACTTTGTTGTCTTTATATCTTTCAAAATATCTATTAACTACAACCCATTCTGGAGTCTTTCCCTTTTTAAGAATTTCCCTTAATTGAAGATCAACTTCTGGAGATATAAATAACCATGGTGGAATTTCAGATTGAGGGACTGTATCACTATACTGGAGCATAGTTAAACCAAGATTTTTTGCCTTTATATCCCCAATCCATCCAAAACTATTACAATTTAATTTATGATGTTCCCAACAGTCCTTCAGCACCATCTTAGTTGGATGATCACACTTATGTCCTTGTAGGTTCACCCAGTACATGTACATTAGTTTCAACCTTCTTAATCTTAACGGAAGTTCACCAGTTTCTACTTGTAAAGCAGCTAAAGATGATGTTCTGAAAGCTCCACAACAAATCCTCAATGCTTGTGTTTGCTCACTATCAAGTTTTCTCAAATGACTGTCAGCAGCTGCCATATATGCTATACTCCCATAATCCAGAGTAGATCTCATGAGAGCCTGATAGACTCCCAACAGTGCACTTCTTGAAGCTCCCCATTCCTGTCCAGAGAGACATCTTAACAAATTATTCACTTTTTTACATTTATTTTGAACTGATTCTATTTGATGTTTCCAAGTTAAACCAGCATCGATCTGATCCTCCACACTGCCTTAAGAACCCGAGAGTGCATGATCCTGATCCGCTGCAGCTGAGGGTGATTAGTCTGTCAACCAATCAGTAAACAGGAGGGAGGAAAAAACAGGAAGCCAAATGGCAGATTGCCACACCAGTTCTTTAAAAACGAGATTTTGAAAAAGTAATTCATGCCTTCATTACAACTCCGCTCGATTACTGTAATGCTCTTTACTTTAGAGTCAGCCAGTCTTCCCTCAGGCGTCTCCAGTTGGTCCAAAATGCTACTGCTCGACTCTTAACCGGAGTCGAGAGGAAGGAGCACATCATCCCTATCCTGGCTTCTCTCCACTGGCTGCATGTGCATTTCAGAGTTCATTTTAAGATTCTTTTATTTGTTTTTAAAAGTTTACATGGTCTTGCCCCATCTTACCTCTCTGAGCTGCTTCACCCATACTCTCCCGCTCGTTGCCTCAGGTCAGCTGATCAGCTGCTGCTGGAAGTACCAAGGTCAAAACTGAAGCTCAGAGGAGACAGAGCTTTTAGTGTTGCCGCTCCAAAATTATTGAACGATTTGCCGTTACATGTCAGAAGTGTCCCTTTATTGTCCACTTTTAAAACTCTTCTTAAGATACACTTTTATTCTTTGGCTTTTAACACATGTTGAGACTTTTGCTCTTACTTCTGTTACTGCGTTTTATTGTTTTTGTTGTATTTTCAATACTATGAATGTTTATTGATTTTTATCTGTACTAGCACTTTCTTGCAGCTGCTGTTGTTTTAAAGTGCTTTATAAATAAAGTGTGGGGTTTTGGGTTTTTTGGTATTTTAGTTTATTGTTTTTTAGTGTCTTCATGTTTTCTGTTCAGGTGTCTTTGTCTCGATTTGGCTTTTGTTCTTCATGTCCTTGTGTGCTGTCACCATTCACTCCTCTCCAGTCACTCTTTGGTCTTCCTGCCACGCCCATCTACCCCTGCCCTAAGTCTTTAATTACTTCACCTGTGCCCACTTTCCAATCACCTCCTCTGTTCAAAAACCTGGTCATCTTCTCCACACTCTGCTGGTTCATTGTCTTTTGTTGCCTGCCTTGTTGCCATGCCTCATCACCCTATGCTCTGTTTGGTCTTCGTTTCGTCTTGTCTTGCCTCAGGTCTGTTTTTGGAGTTTTCAGTTTGTTAGTGTTTTTGTATTTAGTTGTTTTCTGCCACGTCAGCTTTTTGTTTCTGTTTATCTTTTATTTTAAAATAAACTAGTTTTTCCCCCACTACAAAATCAGTCTGCACTCTGGGTTCGCCTCCTTCCCCATCCCCCCCGCCTGACATAAAGTAGTAGTAGTAGTAGTAGTATTTTCTGTCAAATGTTTAACAATAGTTATGATTCTCCTCCCCATTGTTTTTAGTACTGTTTTTGAAATGTTCTTATCTTCTGTGCTACAGGTATGTGCGAACTGAGGGGAGACTCAATTCCTTCCTTCATACTCTTCCTCCCTTCGTACACTGTCCTTGATGGTTAAATCTTTCTCATGAGAAGAGAACGTGCTCAGCAACTATGTAAATGTAGAATCATATGATGTAATGAAACCTCTATAAAAGTGTATGTTACATTTCATTCGGGGTTCAATGAGAGGAGTCTGCAAACGCTTTTTGCCTTTGGATTAAAGCTCTATTAAAAGACAAAGATTGATCTTTCTCTGATTCTTTGAAACAGTCATCTCACTATTTGATAATTATTTATTCCACAATATAGTCAATCCAGGCAGCGCACAGGTTTGTGTGTCTAGTCTTATAGTCTCGAAGGAGCTTCCGTATTGTACAGAGGCAGGTGACTGGCCGGTAGTTGGATAGATTTGCCTCTTTCTGGAGGTCTTTCATGATCAATACTGTCCAGCCTTGGGTCAACCACTCAGGGTGGGTCCTTTCCATCAGTAGCTGGTTCATTTGTCCTGCTAGGCATTCGTGGAGAGCGGTCAGTTTCTTTGACCAGTAGGTGTGGATCATGTCAGGCGCCGGTGTAGTCCAGCTTTTCATTCCTGAGACTCTGTCTTGGATGTCTGCCACTGTTATAGATAGAGCTTGGATCCCATAGTCATTGAAGCACTCTGGGCTGTGATCCCCAAACTGGGAGAGCAGCTCCAACAGATCCCAGTGATGGGAACAGCTAACCCTCATGTTCCCAGGCCTCTAGTCTGAACTTCAGGTGAAGTGGAAGTTCCCATGTGGAAAAAATCCGACAAGTTGGGTGTTTATATTTACAAAATTGTAAAACAGAATCCTCAATCTCAACCAGAGATTCAGTTGTTTAGGTAACACATGCATTATATACAACATGTTTTCTTTATGCAAGACAGTATTCACCGAAACGAAAACCTTAGATTTAGAAAGACAATTTCTTTCTAAAAAAGAGGGGAAATTTTACTTTTGTAAATAATTGAGTCTAACTTATTCAATTGGTTAGAATTTTAGTTTTCTTAAAAAAAACATAAGTAAGAAAAAAAATGCATAAATCTAAAAAAAAAAATTCTCTTCTTGGTACAAACATGTTTAAAACATCTTAGTTGGCTAACTGAATATGTTTATGTAACACCACAAGAATGTATTATAATTTTTTTATAATCCTGTAATAAACTGTTTGCAATGCTTCTCATAAACATTGTGATTTTTAGATTTACTAAAGAAAAGTAGAGGTGTTTAATTTGTTGACATTGTGTACTTGAATAATCAGGCGTGCATGTTTTATTGTGTTGTTTACTAAAGAAAAGGAAACGTAGTTTTAAAATCAAGGTTATCTGAATAATTTAAAATTACCTTTTCATATACGGTTGCCTTTATAATGTTATTATAAACCTTAGGGGGGCGCTGTTTTCTCAGAAGCAGAGTCACGAAGCTCGTGGGCGAGTATATGTTGCCTTCAAGTACCGTCTGAAATGATGGCGCAATAATAGAATTGTTTTTTTTTTTCATAAACTTCCCATTTTGAACTGTTAAATGTATATTTTAGGGCTCTTTTTCCCCCGAAATAAGGAAGTGCAATCCAAAAAATTAGATGTGACTGAAAGAATACTTTTTTGTACATGAGCTGAAAGGTGAATAAAAGTATGTATTTGAGGAAAACGGATTTGGCACTAGGACCCGGGGGCTGAGCTGTCAGCTGACAGGCAGCCAGCCACAGTGAGCTTGTTTGACCTGGAGCGTTGTCGTCTGGCTGCGAGAACCGACGTCTCTGCGTTGACGGGTCCGTGTCTGAAAACCCAGACAGACGCTCACATTTCAACAACAACAACAAAAAAATAAAAGACAACTACACGCGAGCACGTCGGTCGTAACAGAGCGGGTAAAGGCTTTTCTGTATAGAACATGTATTTGTCTTTGTCTGTGGAGTGCGAATTTCTGATCCGCAGGTGACGAATCCTCTGATGTTAATGCTTTATATCCTCGGCAGCAAAGATGGAGTGTGAGTGGAAGCCAGACGAACAGGGACTTCAACAGATACTACAGCTGCTGAAGGAGTCTCAGTCGCCAGACACGACCACGCAGAGATCCGTCCAGCAAGTATCCTTTTCTGGGCCACACACGGACAATAAAGCCGTGCTTGTGTTTGTCAGAGAATCGTGAAGCCGAGCAGGCTCAACAGGCTAGCGGCAGCTAGCGCTAACCCGGGTGTTTACCGTTACAAACACGGTCTCTGACGCTAACCCGGTTCGACTGGAGCTTTTTTGTCCTAGCTATTTATTTATTTTTTTTAAATGACCCCAAATGATTCAAGTAAATAAGGCTATGCTTAGTTGCGATCATTTATAACATGAAATCCTTATACCGAGCCCAGTTGACGCCAGCTAACGCTAACAGCATCTGTGCTAACCTTCACTTTCTTTGCATTTTTTTTGTTCCTGGCAGATAAATAATCAAGACTTTTAAGTTTTACAGATGTTTTTACTGAAATATTTACTTTGCAATTACATAAAGACGTGATAATAATAATTGTATTACTTATGTCACAAGGAGGCTGGCATTAAATATATCCATGGTAAACATAGCAGTGATCTTACATTAAAATGTTAATGACACTAAACTTCATACAGAGTTGATGACTAGAAATTTAAGTCAAAGCTATTAATGCAGACTAACTCATTTAGGTGCATTAAGGAATAATTTATAGGAATGAGTCTGACATTTACTCCATCTCAGCTGCCACAGATGAGCAACATTCAAACCATAAAACTGGAGACATGTTTGACATTCTGCTCTCCCGAGCTGATGAAATAGCAAAAAACAGACCTAATAACACAAACAGCCTAACTAAACAGGCTTTGCAAATTGCAGTTTAGTTATTTCTGTTGTCATGTAGCTCATCTGATGGAAATTAATTTCAGTATCTTTGCTTTTGCTTTAAAGAAAAAAAAAACAACGATCACCCGGCATGGTTCACGCTGCTCGACCTGTGCCTGTTTCTGTGTGTCTGCTTGCTTGATCCTAAACCACTCGGTTATGTAAGGCCACACATGTGCCTCATCATTAGCTCACAGCCTAAAGACGCCATCCGGCTGGGCACTTACAACATTAAGTCTCACCAAATGACATATTTACGACCTCTTACAAACATACACACACTCTGTCATTATGCTGTTACATTACACCTCCGTTTGGAGATGTCAGCGCTGTTTTTCTCTTCTTCTTCTTCTTTTGACTGCCTTACTGTGGCTGGCATCTGTGTGCTCACGAACTGCGCTTGTGATCCTCAACCAGTTTTCCCAGCGACTCGAGCAGCTGAACCAGTATCCAGACTTCAACAACTATTTAATATTTGTTTTGACAAAATTAAAATCAGAAGGTAAGCAGCCCATCTGCCTACTTTGGTGTTTTTGTGTGTGAGTGTGTGTGTGTGTGTGTGCTTCCTTTTTTTGTGTACAGAGACCCTTCACAGTCCTTAAAAGGATGAGTTTTCCAGGACTGAACATGTAGGGAAAAAAGAAGATAGAGTTTGGAAGAACTTTTCTGTTTTCAGACTTTATTACCTGTTCCATTTTCTAAAAGATGAATTTCTAAAAATGTATTTATTGTCGGGCATGCAGCCTTCCCCGTAAAGGATCCAGTTGCTTCTCCTAAAACTGGTTTGTTGTTGTTTACTGGATGATTTGGACTGAGTTTAAATGTAAGGCAAGAAAATCTGTTGCTTGGAAATAAATTTTACAACGACTGTTCTTTGTAATCCATATAGGTGCTAAATTTGATTCATAATGGTCTTTAAAATGTCCTAAAAGCCCTAAATCTAACTGAGTGAAACTTGCAGAAACCCTGTTGGATCGAAGAGCTGAACACAGACCGCTCCCTGCATCCATCATTAACAACATCACATCATCTGCAAAAACACACACAGAAAGCATTGCTTGCTTTTGCCTGACAACATAACGCTAACATTTCTTGAATTCTTATAAATAGTTTGATGTTTATAAGAATGTTCTTTCAGACAGATATGTAAGAAGTTTATTTTTTGGACCTTTTTTTAGGTTAGGGTGCTCTCTAAATCCTCTCTCTTAGCTTATTAAACAGAATTCATGTGAGCTAACATTTGTGACAAGTGATTTAGATCAATTCTTGGATGTAAAAAATGCAATATTTAGTCTCTATTGTTTGACACATCATCCTTCATGTTTGTCAACATGACCTTTGACCTTAAAAGCTGAGCTAAGTTTGTTTAGAGCTACTATAGTCAAAAATCAATGGTATGTAAACTGGGTAAAAGGAAAGAACAGACCTTGTTTAACTTCCCTCAATAATCAGTTCTAAACATGTTTTTTTTAAATTCATTTATTTCAAGTTGTTTTATTTTTTATGAGGATGTTGAAGGCCGTATTGAGCTGGCTCAAGGGCCACTTCTCGCCCTCGGGCCTTACTTTTGCCTGTATGTGTCAATAAATGCAGACCTTTTACCATACGTTGCACAGTGTTTTCAGCTTCACGTCCACATGTTTAGCTAAAAACATTTTCAGCTTTTTCTGTGTTCCCTAATTGGATTAGTTTTACAAAAAAATAACCTCAGGGTGTTATTGAGACCATATACTTCTCACAAAAACAGGCAGAAATGTATGAATTCTCCCAGATGCGTTACGTACAGTGCATCATGTAAAGTGAGTTGCGTAATTTAAAATAAATGTTTCTATTTCTACATCCAAATTGCCACAAAATTGACAAAACTTGCAAAACGAAGTCTGGAAAACTCTGGAATCTTGACAGCGGAAACACGTAGGAGCCCTGTGTGTAAGAGCTTGGTGACAGGTCCGTCTGGCTGTGACTCGAGTGACCCGATGGCATCTTTGCTGTAGATGATGTGGCGCTCTGAATATGGGTCACTCTAATTTTAAACCTAATTCCTGGCATAGACGCAACTTTTGGCCTTACTGTCTGCAAAGTACATGACCCAAATGGTGCTAAGACACTTTCGGAGGCTTCTGCTCGGATGCTAAAAGCTATAAATTTTTTAAAATGATTAGACTGAGAAGTCCAGACTTTACTCACAGATCTGTAAGCGAGAAATACAGTGCATGTAATTAAAGATTTGGATAAAAATATCTTTGCTTCATCATTTTAGTATCCAGTTGGTAATTTTGCATTGTCCTAGTTTATGAGATGCTAAGTGCTATGAATAACACTGACAGTAAGATCCTGTAATGAATCTGTGACTTTTTGGTGAATAAATCAATGAAAAGTGCTCTTCTGATTTTCTTTGCCTGTTCTTTGTTTCCGTCTCCCAAGACGAGCCGACCCGTTCGCTCAGCGGGCTGATTCTGAAGAACAACGTGAAAGCTCACTATCAGAACTTCCCAAATAGTGTGTCTGAATTCATCAAGAGCGAGTGCCTCCAAAACATCGGCGACTCGTCTCCCCTCATCCGGGCCACCGTGGGTAAGTTGCGTCCACTGGGTTTTACCTACCTGTGCTTTTGATGTCCCTGCTTGTTGAAGCAGCTTCCGGGGTCTCTGCAGATTTTTTCATGTGTTGTTTACGTTTGACCCAAAGCTGGGTTTAGCTTTGAAGGTTTGCTTCAGGTTTTTTTTGGAAATGTTAAAAAATAGTTTTACAGATGAATTCAATGCACATAAAATCAAGATAAAATCTTCTGCAAATAGTCTGGAAATAGGTTCTGAGTGATTGTGAATACTGGGTGGAGTTAATAAATGCATTCATGGACATGGTTATTGTTTCAGGAAGGAAATTCATTTAAACAGGATAGAAACCAGAATTCTGCAGAAGAAAAATGACTGATTTTGTGCCACCAGATCATATTTGCAGAGCATTCTGAGTTTTCTGATCTTTTCCTGCTAACTTTATATAAATAAAATAATTAGCTACGTAGTTGTTTCAACTGGAATATAGTGATTTTTAATGCACATGTTCCTCGGAGTCTGCAAACTGAAAGCCTGCTTGTCTCTAACAATGCGAGTCTTCTGTGAACTCTTTGAGGTATTTCTGTTTCTGTTGTATTTATTTTAAAGCCCTTGTAATGGACCACATTTGGCATTCTCATTTCAAACACTTAATTAGATGCTGGATTTCCCTTTACTCTTTTAATGGGTTTCCTTTTCTTGATTTTTGGAGAATTTGGCAAATCACAAATCTGTTCAAGGCAAAATGATTCTTAATAGGAGCGGAAACAATTACAAAATGATACTCAGTTTGTTTTCGGTGTGAACAACAATGAAAAACAAGATAAATATTCACAATGGCTTAGCTTGTTTTAAGAATATTTAGTCTCAGTTGAATGGGGATTTTGTAGGAGAATGCAGAAAAAATAAGATGATGGTACAACCTGGAATTTGAAGAAGGAAACAAGCCGTACCCGTGCAGAACCTTTGAAATGGGCGTTCAGGATTAGGCCTGTTCAGGGTTTCTTTCTGTTTTGCGGCATAAAAGGTGTTGATTTATTTTTTTTGTCCTGTCTTGTCATGCTTCGTTCACGATATCAGTAGTTTTTCCACATGACATTTGTGATCACATTACAAAGGCAGTACCACACTGAGGCTTTCTTGGGCTGATGTCACTTTCCTGTTGAATGTGTTCTGGTGGTTGGGTTGGTTTTGTAGATAGGTGTGTCATGAGAACGCTTTGACGCTAACAGGTTCCAGTTCTTCAAGCCTAAAGCTGAAGGTACCCGCTGCGTTTGGAGCTGATTCCGTTTCATGCTGATGCAGCGTTGGAAGCATTCTTGTCCTGCTGTCCTTCTCCGCTCGTCTGCTGGAAACTCAGGACAGACAGGAGCAAGCTGCAGGAACAGGGCTGGATTTTCAAATCATTTTTTATTTATTTTTAACCTTTTTCCAGATTTGTGGCACTCAGTCCAGTTTGTCACTTAAGCTGCCACTAACAACCATTTATCTTTTGATTATTATCGACTAATTTTCCTTCTAAAAAAACACAATTCCCTGATTTATTTTAGTTCCTTATTAGTTTTAATGGTGAACATTCACATAATCTCACAAAATAAAATGTAGACAAAGACAAATCAAAGTACAAAATATAGATCTAAAGAGCCAACTTCAGCATGGTAAAATAATTAAACGTTTTATTAATGCATTTAAAAAATAAAAGGTCTGAATGTTCAGAATGTTTTAAGGATAATATAGGGAAGAACGGCAGCAAACTGGGATGAAAAATCCCTCTATTGCAGAAATTTGGTCACATGGTTTTGCCTCTCAGAAAGAGGAGAGAAATAAAAAAAAATTAACTAATTAAAATGTAACCATGAAAACTATCATGTAACATTATCAAATGTTTTTTTGACTTGTTTTTTTTATCATAGATAGATTGTATTTATTAATTGCATGTGCTTATGTATGAATTTGTCAGATTTAAATGTTATTAGTTCAGCTATTAACATCATTTCCACATTAAATGTGCTTAAAACAGGCATATTAAATGATGATGTGTTTCCTTGTTACAGTGGATACAAGGACAAAAAAAGATCCAGATCTTTAGGTTTTACTTAAAATAATGTTGCCTCAAACAACAGAGATTAGGAGAAAAACGGAGCAGGACAGCAGTAGTCTTTTCCAAGAGCTCCCATTGCTCCGATTCCCAGGATCCTCTTCTGCTCAGTGAGAGACTGTAGCCGTTTCCTGTTTGTACACACTTTGAACTTGATGCCATGTTGTTGTTGTTTATTTTTCAGTTGTTTTATCAGATTGTTTGTGTTGAAAACACTAGATTTCAGTTCTTCTCTTGGCAAACTTTGCTGAGCAGAATTTGGCATTCGTTTTACTTTTGTCACCGTTGTCATCTTTTAAAATACCTCCACGTGGCTGCTTCTTCTTCTGGTGGTGTTTATCGGTTGTTAGCAAACAACTTTATTGTGTATACCGCTCCAACTGGTAAGGAGCGTGGTTCGGGACAGTCAACTGAAAAAAAAAAAAAAAAAAAGAAAATATCTTCCTTCACACGGCTGACATTGCTCCTTCTCTACTGCCGTCAAGTAGTATCAGGTACTGTGGTATTGGAGCACTTTTTCTGAGTAGAAGAACACACGGTGTCAGACCAGTGTCAGATACTAGTATCAGTTCATCTCAAGTACAAACCACCCTTTTTGTTTTCAGTCAGCTTGAAGTACTGCAATACTTTAGACCCCTTCAGCCTTTAAAAATTTCCAGAACTCATTCAGTAGCAGCCACAGAATCTGCTTTTTCTGCCTTGATAGTTTAAGACAGTAAGACTGTAGTTTTAAGACTTTCTAAATCCCTCCCGTTACAGGTATCCTCATCACTACGATTGCCTCCAAAGGAGAGCTACAAAACTGGCCTGAGCTTCTGCCTAAGCTCTGTCTGCTGCTGGATTCGGAGGACTACAACACATGTGAGGTGAGAGAACAAAATCTGAAACACTCTGGTTAGAACATACAGGATCCTGTATAGTGTTTAGGCATAAATCAAATGGGCGTAAAAGATTTTGATGAGAGCCTTCTCATTAAATGGTAGATAAAATTTGCAGCAGCATTTATCTTTCTAGAGTGAGTTTATAAAAAAAAACCAAGTTAAATCCAAATATCTGTGGCTGTATAAGGAAACGTGTGTCTGACTCAAGGCGTAGTCTGTGTATTTATTAATTTATTAATTTGCTGTGGAAAGAGAAGAGCCGGCTCATGCATAAAGCAGCATCTGGACGGCATCCTGCTGGCCAGCTGCGCTTAAGGCCGTCTCACAGCTGGAGCAGTCGCCACGACAGATTATTCAACATGGAATCGTCAGTCTCTTTCTGTCCACACCACAAAACCATATGACCCCATTTTCTGGCATTTGACACGTAATCGCCCGGAATGGCTTTTATAATGAGCATACTCAAAAAAAAAACAAACAAAACAAAAAAAGCAGCTTCTGTTCATGTCCTGCATGTCTGTTTTTAATCTATAATCCATTGTTGTCCAGCTTTTTTGCACTTTAAATTTCTTTTTTTTATTCCTGGTAGCTTCAAAGTTTAATACTGACCATCTTTCTTGTGTCACTCTGGGGACAAATATCTAAACAGTCTTATATCTTGATGAAATCAGCACTTTTACCCACTATACACTGATATGGTAGTGTATGTTAATGCAGACATCACCATAGCTGTATTAATAGTTAGATTATCTGATTTTTTTTTTACAATGTTGCAACCAGATTCTGTCACAGACCTCCTGATCATAATCAATAGAGGCGATCATGTTTTTGTTTGTGTGTTTATCTGTCGTGTTGGCAAAACATCCCACAAACCACGGGGCAGATTTGAATGAAACCCACAGAAAGAAATCAACAGCTGATGAACCTTTGGAGTCAGCCCAATTAAAGATGGTCTCCACAGCCGATTGCCATTAGCCAACATAAAAATGGCTACAACTTAGTCAAAATTACAGATAATGAGCTGAAGTTTGATGTGTTAGGAGCTGAGATTCACGTCCTCTAAGCGCTAACACGTCTCAGAAGATCCTGCAATATTACATGAAATCTCATAATGTAGATTTTAGGGTCCACTAAAACGGCGATACCTCTGTCCCTTCTCATCTTATCCAGTGGTTCATGAGATATTTTGCTATCAGACAGACAACCAAACACAGACACACAGGCCGTTACACGACTTCCCATCTTTCTTGGCGGTGTGGGATGGATATGCGTTCAGCAGCACTTGGCTGTGATGTCAGAAACTTTTAGATTTAAGAACTACTGAGTTCAGGCTGATAGAAACGTGTCCAGGTCGGATCGCTCGTCGCTGCGTTCCGCAGTAACGTCCTTATTATCTGAGATTTAAGGCAGAAACAGGGCGCATTCCCCCAAGTGGCACCTTCCGCTCTTATAAAGCTGATTCAGACACTTAGATTTAGGTCAGCTATTTACTGCAGAGGATCTTGAAGTGTGTGTGTGTGTGTGTGTGTTTGTGTGCGCATGCGTTAGAAGGCTTAGCACTGAACGGTGACCAAATGTAAAAAAGCTGCCAGTGGAACGGCTACGTTTGTGAAAAGCAGCTTGGAGGCTGGAAGCCTTCTTAAAGTTTGATTTTGAAGATGGTTAAGTTGTTGCTGGAGCCAAAAATGTTGCTGAATTGGTAGCTAAACAAGCAAAGTTTAATAAGAAGACCTGATTAGTTTTAAATATTTATTGTGTATTTTTGAAATTAGGCTAATGTAATAATATTACGATTTTTAAATTTATTTGAAAACGTCTGTTAGGTTTAACACAGATACAGTTGTAACCTGTATGTTAGCAAAACATCACCTGGACCATGGGATGAATTTTATTGAAACTCTCAGAAAGTACATCTACAAATGATTAACCTTTGGAGCTAACCTAATTCAAGATGGCCACTACAGTTAACTTGCCCTACAAACTAGAATAATAGCTAATATTCAGTAATTTTTTTTACAGATATTAAGCTAAAAAATGGTGTGGTAGTAGCTGAATTAACTACAACACATACTCCAAGTGCTACTCATTGCATGTGATCTTTGTTTTCAACTTTGGCATTAACTGCTGGACTCAACCATGTTTGTCTGTTAGCAAAATATATGAGGTACCACTGCACAGATTTTATTAAAACTCCCAGAAACTAATCATTGGATGCACATCTGCAGTTGATTAGCTTTTGGAGTCAGTCCAATTCAAGATGGCTGCCACAGTTAGTCGACCTGAGCCAACACAGAAATGGCTGTAACTCAGTCACTTTTACAAATATTGAGCTAAAAGTTAATGGGCGTTTACAACATATCCAGATCGATCCAGGTTTCTGCTCCCGTTCATACTGTCAAACATAAATATCATTTAAGGTTGAAATCTTGTTTACTTTTCAGTGCCAGTTAAAACTGCTCCTTTGGTAGGTGATTGACTCAAGTTTGTTATTCTTGGTTAACGTTCCAAGTAAATAAAGGTTTTGTCATGGTCTTTTGTTCGCAGATTTACTCAGAACGATGTGCTCGCTGACTGCTTGCGTTGCCTTAGAAAAGGTTTTGATTCAGATATAATTCGATGTGCACAAAGCAGGAGGATTTCTGTCAGCTCCTCCTAAACATATTACAGACAGGAAACACTGTATCTGGTTTTCACCGATGAACGCTTTGCTGACCATCACTGACTTCTATAAATAATCCACACTGTCACAGCTTCTAGGACTTGGATGTCTGTTTGTTGACTGCCAGAGTACAGTTTCCGGATTATATGTGCTTTGAAATTGAAGCAGTGAGAAACGTTTGCTGGCCTTAGCTCATTTAGCAAACATGCTCCAGGTGATGTGAAATCAAAGATCCCCAAAGCTCAGGAAACTCCCTCTGGTTTTCACCACGTGAGACCGTAGGATGAAGCGTGTCGTCGTCGGAAGCTCGTTGCTTGTGTGTGAAGATTGGTGTTTGGTGGAAGACTTTCCGCTCGTGTCTACAGACCCTCTCTGTCTGCTCTATAAAAAGTCAGCAGCAGGTGTGTTGGATGCCAAGTGTGATGTTGGGGGAAGAGCTTTATTTAGGTTCAGCCTGAGCACTTTTAGGGTTTTGATTAATCGCAGCTGGCAAGTGTTTGCAGTCAGGTTGTCAAGGTCAGATTGATTCTTTTTTTAAAGGAACTAAAGTACTATCATTCCTTGAAGGAATGCATATCGCCCACTACCTTTGATGCCAGAGTTTTAGACTAAGATCGTCTTATTGTGACAAAGGATGGAGCTGCAGCTGTTCTGATCAAACCTGGCAAATAAATGACACTTTGCATGATCTCGCGCTGTACTCTGAGGTCTGTTAGTGCTCGGAGTATACGTTGTTATTGACTCTCAGCTACCACCAGTATCTGGAATTTTAAGTTGCAGCCGTTTTTGCGTTTGCTATGGTTGGTTAGCTGTGGCAGCCATTTTGAATTGAATTGACTGCTAAAGCTAATGAGTTGTAAATGTACATTAACTGATTACTTCCTAAAGGTTTCTTTTAAATTCATTCAGTGGTTCATGAGATATTTTGCTAACAGACAGACAAATGAACATGTGCGTGCAAAGACATTGTCATAAAACGAGCGTGGACTCCGTTTGTCATCTCAGTGCTTACACTTGATGGTAATGTCCTCCGGGGCCGTAGAGCAGAATAAAATCTTCTTCCTCTTCGCTCTGGCGCGCAGTCACCTGCATGGCTTCACTCCTGTGTGGAGTGACCTTGAGGTGCACTCAGGATTACATTCACACCATTTCTCCGCTGTTCCCCAATCGCACACAGGCACTCCAATTCACGTCACAGAGAGCGTTTTCTCCTCAGATTTTCACGTCGGATGTATTATTTCCAAACATTTTTCTTGACGCTAAAGCTGGAATAATCAGCGACATCATATTTGCTTCAGCAAGCCTCGAATACATCAAATAATTTTATCTTCTTGCTTCAGAATGACATCACCTGAGGCTGCTTTTCCGAGTTTTTTTTTTTTTTTTTTTTTTTACTCCAATAATGAGGGAACTTTATTATAATCATATCTGTGACCTTGACATCTCCTTGTCTTATTTTCTTTTCCCCCCTTCTCAATTTTTTGATACGGGTCTGTGTCTGTCATCTAAAGGGAATGCTGCCATGGAATCGGTTTCCATGGAAACACATTTCACACAGCGTCAGTATCTGTGCTGTTTCTTCTTTCTGCTTTCCAGGCTGCATTTTTTTAAGTGACACTGAATCTGCAGAACATTGTGATCATGCATACTAAGCATCTGTAAAGCAGCTAATATTAGAGATTGTTTCTGTGTGTGTGTGTGTGTGTGTGTGAGCTAAGACTGTGAGTGAGAAAATGCATTTTTTGGTAAACATTATATATGAGCCACATTTGTTTGCTGCAGAGCAGATGATAAATGAACGTGTAGCATATTATTGTTGCTAAATACAGCTGGATGTCAAGGCAAATCAAAGACTTGAACAGGAAGTGAAATCTGTTCCATCTGAACAGCCCAGATCTGCAGTCTAACCCACCTGAAGGTCGTGGTTAAGATTTCTGCTGCATCTCAGTTTTTTTATTCACTTATTTATTTATTTATTTATTTATTTTTGTCTTCAGGGAGCTTTCGGCGCTCTGCAGAAGATCTGCGAAGACTCTGCGGAGATCCTGGACAGCGACTTGCTGGATCGTCCTCTTAACATCATGATCCCCAAATTCCTGCAGTTTTTCAAGCACAGCAGTCCTAAAATCAGGTATCCTCATTCCTGTGTTTCGAATATGACGTGATTTTCTAAAGGGACATTCTGAACTCTGCTTCCTGTTGGAGTCACCGCCTTCAGTTTCTTTCAAAGCAAATCTGTCCCTGGGATATTCTTTCAGAAGATGTATGGGAATGCAAATAAAATGCCCTTTAATGTGGACTTATTTTGCGGTTCTGATTGCTGCGGTGCAGAAGGAGCTGATGGAAGCTCAGAGTTAGGTGTTAAACACAGACTGTCACAGAATTAGTTAAAATGTGGAATAAACATGGGCTGGTATGAGATTCTGACACTACAAACCTAATCACAAATACCATGTTTTTACAATATGAACAATGTGAACTCATCACTGTCTTCAGGTGTTTTCCCCCAGGCTTTGAAAACAGCAGTTATCAAACCACTGATAAAAAAGAACAATCTAGACAAATCACTACTGCAGAATTACAGGCCAATCTCCAACCTCCCATTCATCAGCAAAATTATTGAAAAAGCAGTTTTTAAACAATTAAATAACGTCCTAACAATAATAAATCGCTTTGACTCCTTCCAGTC
>NC_051443.1:6150631-6213471 GCF_001649575.2 Kryptolebias marmoratus
GATTACTGCAACAGCGTCTTCACAGGTCTGACTAATAAATCAATTAAACAGCTGCAGCTGATCCAGAACGCTGCTGCTCGTGTTCTCACTAAAACCAGGAAGATAGAGCACATAACACCAGTTTATGTCCCTACACTGGCTCCCTGTAGCTCAAAGAATAGACTTTAAAATACTGTTGTTAGTTTATAAATCACTGAACGGTATAAAGAGCATAAAGGTTTGGGTTAATTCCTCCCTCAGCTACCGTACACAGCTGACTGACAGCTCGGAGCATGGGGGAGCACTATTCATCCCTCTTTGTGACCAGAAAGGGAGAATAAAAAATACACACTGCTTCTGTTGCTTTATTTAAAGCCATTTAAACCATAGGAACAATATGATGAAAAAATGTAGCCGATAACTTTTTAACTGGCCCACTCCTCATGTGGTTGTGATCTAATGAATTTGTTATTTTTTTTAACAATCTGAGTGTTTTTCACACTTTCCAATGACGTCCAATATGAGCGAGACTGCAGCTTCCTGTCCTGATGTGACAACAGGAGAGGACAGGTTGAGGGGGTTTGTTAAAGACTTTGTCGCCGTAGAAGCGGGACAGAATAAATAATAAAGCAGGTCAGTGTTGTTTTGTGGGACTTCTGGTGGAAAAAAAATAAGTCTTTGTCCACAAAACAACTTTTAAAAGAAAGACTAGGAGTCAAATAGAGCAAAGAGTGAATTTTAAGTTTATATGTGAATCACATTTATTTTACAAATGGAAGAACTGTTTTTACACTCTTATATCACACATATGAGGAACTTTATATCACAAAAAAAAGGCAGGAATGCTTTTTTTTATTTATTGAATTAAGTGACTTCACAGCTAAATTTTGAAGTATCTTAATAAATCATTGAATGCTTTGTTGAACTGAAACACTTTTGGCTGTATTTTTGTTCAGATTTGTCAAAAGAATCTATGAAATCTTGAACATTTTCCCTTTGATTTGTTGGAATTTTATCAATCCATCACATAAAATGACACTTTTTTTGGAATTGGAAAATATGTAGTTACACAATAAAACATGGAATTAAAAAAAATAGAGTTTTGGGGGAAAAAAACTAAATAAAATCTCACAGGGCCCTAATCATCTGTTTGTCACACTGAATTTTGATTGTCCTCATCATTTGTTTCTAAAAATAAAATGCATTTAAACTTCCACATTGATTGTGTTTGTGTAAAACCCTTTGAGTTTTCCCACTGCGTGCTATTGGACTACAGTAACACAGAGGGTGCTTGGATAGTGTGCATCATGTGAGGAAGACTTGTTGTGACTCATGATCTCTGTGTTGCAGGTCTCATGCCATCGCCTGCGTCAATCAGTTCATCATCAGCAGGACTCAGGCTCTGATGCTTCACATCGACCCTTTCATTGAGGTGAGTCTGAGGGACATGCAGCCCAGACTGTTTTTAAGATGCTGATCTGCAGTTAAATGGCCGAAAGATGAAATTCAAAACAGCTGACTTGTTGAAGTTTAGATGGACGAGTAGATGTTACATGGCAACTTGGATTGTAAGAAATCCTAAAAAAGGATGGATTTTTAAAGTTTTCCAGGTCCGGATAAGTATGGAAAAAGATAAAGGAGTATAAAATACTTTAGTGTTTTCAGACATTTTTTTCTCCCCATGTCCAATATTTTAAAGAAGAAAAAATGTCTAAAAGTAAATATCTCAAATATGCAAAATACTTTTCAAATTACAGATGAAAACACCAAGTAATTTCCAATTTTAGCACCTTGCAGTCACCTGTTTGGGAATGTTAAACACATTGCGAAGCGCTTAAACATTAGCCAGGTTTAAAAGGATTTCACAAGTACAAACCATTTTTATTTTGATCCAAAATAGTTTTACAAAACATCACATTTTAAGACTAGAACACTGTTATTAAACCCTTAATAAATAGAAATTCTTTTCCTCCAGTAGTGTTATTCTTCAATATCCATCATTGTGAACATTTGGCCATTTATTAATGCATTCATTCAATGGGACATAGAAGTAATAAAATGATCAAACTGATGGAAACACACACACACACACACACACACAAAAGTTTTAGCCTCTTGCATGGCAGCTGTATGTGAAGCTTAAACATGTTGTCAAGCACTTTAGTCAATTATTTCAAAAAAAGGTTGCTTAAAAGTGCACATCATTTCTCATATGTCAGAAATTTCAAAATGAACCCCAAACTGTCATGATGACATTATTTAGATTTCATGTTTTTGCATTGTTCCACTTCAATAAGTGTGGTGGGTTTGTGCTGCCTCTGTAGAACCTGTTTGCACTGGCGACCGATGAGGAGCCGGAGGTGAGGAAGAATGTCTGTCGGGCTCTCGTCATGCTGCTGGAGGTTCGCCTGGATCGTCTCCTGCCACACATGCACAACATCATCGAGGTGAGGGCGTGAGGGCCAAGGAATGGTGTGCAGGTCTTGCAACAAAAAAGTGTTGTTTTATACCTCTGAGTCACAAACGTGGAAAAATTCCACGGCAGAAAGCCAGACCGTCCTTCTTGGATTTGTGTTTCTTCATCAGATAAACAAAGACACTAAAGATGATTTTTGGATCAGTTCCACATATAAAGTCTAGCAGATATAAATATTTGTTATAACAGCAGATGTTCTGAGCAAATGCACAGTGATTTTTTTTATTTATTTTTGGATGAATGCAATTTTGTCATGGAAAAAGTTTCTCCTAGATGAGAATAGAAGTTGTTTTAAACAGGTTTAAAAATAAAACTAGCGTAATCTTAAAGGAATGCATATTACCTGCAGCCTTACACGTCAAAGTTTTGAATCAAGTTGACTCTAAAAGTTAATCCGTTAAATGATTCATGGGATATTTTGCTAACATGCGTGACTCATGTTGGCAAAAGAAGTCACGATGAGGAACTTTCCAATGTTAAGTCATTTTTATTTTTAAATTCTCCATCTCAAGAGCTTCAAAATGATACATAGTTTGTTGAAATTTGGCAATTTATCACCTGGCAGAAAGCTAGTTTTGTTTACGAGATTTCCTGTCGCTGTGGCAACAGCCAAATAAAAATGATCAATTTCGAAGGAAATTAAAAAGATTATAACTAAAAGTGTTTTTTTTTTTTTTTGAAGACATACCTGTTGGAAATCTTTGATTTAAAAGTAGATTGGAAGATTATTTGCGATTTTTAGTTACTGGGATTGCTAGATTGTGACTTTATGGACTCATTTTTACGCAAATCGCGATTTGACCAAAATCTGTATTTTCACTTATTCTGCACTGTAGCATGTGCTCAGTCCGACTCATTTTTCCAGCACAGGTCACATGTACAGACACAGGCCATAACATGATCGCCTGCCTCTGATGGCAGTGGGTTGGGTTTGATTTGTTCCTCGGACATTTTGAAAGTAATAAAAAAAAAAACAAACAACAACAACAAACTCATATCTGTTAGATGTTCTTGATGATGATAGTCTGTTCATATGTAGCGTAACTCCTGTTTTCTGTTGCCGCCACGCTGTTTTTGAATGTTGTTGTTTTTAGATTTTTTTCAGGTATTATATAAGTATATATTGATACACTCTTGTGCTGCATATTTGCCCACGTTGAGTGTTTTAAAAAGCAAAAAGCCTGCTGTATTAAACACTCCTGTTTTTGTGGCAGTACATGCTTCAGAGAACTCAGGACCAGGATGAGAACGTCGCCTTGGAGGCCTGTGAGTTCTGGCTAACGCTGGCAGAGCAGCCGGTGTGTAAGGACGTGCTGTGCGGTCACCTCTCCCAGTAAGAATGCTCACAGTTTGTGTAATCCAGCTGATTCATAGCAGCCTTAGCAGTTTGTTAGTGTAGGCCTTGCTGCAGAATAATATTCTTCCTCATCAGCTCATGGCAGATGATGAAGAAGCTCTGTGGCTGTTGACCTCAGCTGTAACATCTGTCACTACACCGCCACATTAAACTGTTGCCAAACTCAGAATCAGATGTGAGTGATTGCCCATGGGCTTCGACCTATCCTTGCCCTTTTTTCACATAATTTTATCTCTGGTTTCTGCTCCAGGCTCATTCCTGTGCTCGTCAACGGGATGAAGTACTCAGAGATCGACATAATCTTGCTGAAGGTTGGTTAGTATACCATAATATGTGTACCTGAAGGTACAGTGATGAGTTGCTGTGTGTATCAGGCTGACGTGCAAGTAAATTAGGTTGTCCGGACTGTACCAGTATATCTGAGCTGTGTTCATTTATTTGACCTTTTTTAGATAAATAGATACAGGTTTTTTAGATTTTACGGGGCAGATGTAACAATAAGTCCAGTTCTCGTTTAGGTGACTTAAAGACTTTAACCGTTTGTCCTCAGGGGGACATTGAGGAGGACGAGGCCATCCCAGACAACGAGCAAGACATCAGACCTCGTTTCCACCGCTCGCGTACAGTCGCCCAGCAGCACGAGGGGGATGGGATTGGAGAAGATGATGATGACGATGATGAACTAGATGATGATGACACTATCTCTGACTGGAACTTGCGTGAGTTTGAGGCCTGCCCCCAATGTAGCCCCGTTAATGAACTGCCATTAAACTTTGCTGAGAGCTTGGAAAGGAACACGTTGGTTATTTTTTTCTTCTTTTTGCTTGTGTGCGATTTCTGTCTGCACATTTCTGTTTCTGTGTGTGTTTGTGGCTTTTCTGCGACGTTAGGAAAGTGTTCTGCAGCAGCACTGGACGTGTTGGCCAATGTGTTCAGGGATGATCTGTTGCTGCACATTCTGCCCCTTCTCAAAGAGCTGCTCTTCCATCCAGAGTGGGTAGTTAAAGAGTCTGGCATCCTGGTGCTGGGAGCTATAGCTGAAGGTAAAAAAAGGAAAAGAAGAGGAAAATGGTAAAAAGATCAGATAAGACTGCCTGCTTGAAATTGAGTCTATATATTTTTTTCTGTCTCCAGGCTGTATGCAGGGCATGATCCCATACCTGCCTGAACTCATCCCTCATCTCATCCAGTGTTTGTCTGACAAAAAGGCGCTGGTCCGATCCATCACCTGCTGGACGTTGAGTCGCTATGCTCACTGGGTTGTCAGCCAGCCTCCAGATATTTACCTGAAGCCTTTAATGACCGAGCTGCTCAAACGTATTCTGGACAGCAACAAGCGAGTGCAGGAGGCTGCATGCAGGTACAGAGGAAATCCTCCCAAAGCTCAAACATCTCAAACCTATTTTTACTTACTGTGTGAACGCTGAGTCAACATTCACTCTGTTTGTTTCCTGTTTGTACTTTCTTCTGAAAGTTTGTTGGCCTGTAACTATTTCAGCATATGTTCAGCTATTTTAACAGTTCATATATCAAGATTTTCAGCTCATTCAGGACACATCAGCTATGACTTTTGATCTTGGTAACCTTTGTACTTTTGTAATATTTAACTTAATTTACAATTTTTCTTATTAAAATAGAGAACTCTTAAAATCCTTAAAAAAACTAACTTTGTTCTCATTGAAATCTACTTCAGCATATTTGCTTTATTTTCAGTTTTTAGCAACCATTTGACTAATTTTAGCTTTTAGCTACAGTTTTGCCAGATTTAGCTTTCAGTTATTATTTTCCAAATTGTAGCTTTTAGTTAACATTTAGGTAACTTTGGTTTTCAGCTACTGCTTTGCTGGTCTTAGCATTTATCTACTACTTTGCTGGTTTTGGATTTTAGCCACAGTTTTGCCTAATTTTAGCTTTTAGCTTTACTAATAATAATTTTAGTGTTTAGCTTTTGTTTTTCTTTTTTTTTAGCTTCTGTTCTGATTGTTTAAAACTGAACATTTCAGTTTTTGCTTCCTCAGCTACGGCTTTGCTAATTTTAGTTTTTAGCTACTGTTTTGCTGATTTTAGCTTTTGCAAAGCCCGTTTTAGGTTTTAGTTTTTGATTTGCTAATTTTATCTTAGAAGCTTCTTTCAGTAAAGTCCTTCAGCACTTAGCATTCACTCTGCAGTTATACAGAAAATGCAATTTCTCTTGTTAGTTCTAATGTTTTTTTCTGCTATTTCTGTGTGTTTATTTGTTCCCCTGTAGTGCCTTTGCCACTTTGGAGGAAGAGGCTTGCACAGAGCTGGTGCCATACCTGGCCCACATCCTGGACACACTGGTGTTTGCTTTCAGCAAGTATCAGCACAAAAATCTGCTCATTCTTTATGACGCCATTGGAACGCTTGCAGATTCAGTGGGACACCACCTCAATAAACCAGTAAGCACAGGAGCCACGTGTGCAGCTGCACTCCACACTTCTGTCACACACACACATTATTTATGTCTGCTCCCTCATTTTACAAATGTTGTTCTAGCAGCAGTTAGTTTACTGTCAGATGTTATAAATCTAAACAGCCCGAAGGTACACATAAACAAAACTTTTTAGATGTTTTCGTCAGATTGTAGAGGATAAATATTATTCACCGTATTGACCAAACAGTTTGTCTGTTGTATTTATTAGGAGTACATCCAGATGTTGATGCCACCACTGATACAGAAATGGAACCAGCTCAAAGATGAAGACAAAGATCTCTTCCCACTGTTAGAAGTGAGTTTTCTGTGCAGAGTTTCCAGGCTGCAAAAACCTCTGTGCATCATATCATTGGTTTCAGTTGAAGTTGTATCACAGCTGACTATCTCTTCTTGCTGCCTGCCTTCCTCAGTGTCTGTCCTCTGTAGCTACAGCCCTGCAGAGTGGCTTCCTGCCCTACTGTGAGCCTGTGTACCAGCGATGTGTCAACCTGGTCCAGAAGACCCTGGCTCAGGCTATGGTGAGTGTGGAAATCCCTGAAATCCGCATTCACACTCTCACCACTCACTTTTAACTCATCTGTTAACCAAAAATAAAAGTAGGAGGCATATTTGAAACATTGCAAGATAAGGTCTTAAAATACTAATTAATAGTTTTGGCAGAAATCCTGAAAGAAGATTTAGTTCATTTAGTTTGGTTTACCTCAGTAAACCATCATTTTAGGATTATTCCATCGTCGTTCATATTGAAATGACTTAAATCTAATTCTTTTTTTTGACTGTTCTTCACTCTTTAAGCTCCATCAGTCCCAGCCAGACCAGTATGAGGCCCCAGACAAAGACTTCATGATTGTGGCTTTGGATCTCCTGAGTGGACTGGCTGAGGGCTTGGGAGGCACCATCGAGCAGCTGGTTGCTCGCAGCAACATCCTCACTCTTCTGTACCAGTGCATGCAGGTGAAGAGCAGTCCCAAGTGTTTTGCCAGACAACTTGACAAATAGTCTAAAATTGCTCACAGGTTGCCGTTTCTTCCAACTGCTCAGGACAAAATGCCAGAAGTGCGTCAGAGTTCTTTTGCTCTGCTCGGGGACCTGACCAAGGCTTGTTTCCAGCATGTGAGACCGTGCATCGGTATGTTCTGTGACTCTGAAGCACTGCTTGTGAGGTACTTGTTTGTCAGTTGCTAAGATGTTGACTTTTCCTTCTTTCAGCTGATTTCATGCCCATACTTGGTACTAATTTAAACCCAGAGTTAATATCTGTGTGCAACAACGCAACATGGGCAATTGGAGAGATATCTATACAAATGGGTGAGTGCTTGTTTTGGCCCAGGGCATATTTACAACACATCCCCAATTTATGACCTATACTGTAGCCGGTATCTCACTGGGCTGCAACTGTTGGAGACTATTTGGCGACTCAAAGTTTTGAGAAAATACGCAACTATTCATTTCCAGTCTCACTGAATTCTGAGGGGTTTACAACCAGGTGAGCAGCGAGGTGAGTGTGCACAGCTTGCAAAACTATTCCAGGCTGTGCACTTAAAACTTGCATCTGCCTGTGCTACAACAAAGGCGTCTCCAAAATGTCTCAGATTGTTTTCAATTTCCTCATGTGACTTGCAGAGGCTTGCAGTCGTGTTTGAATTTTGAACAAGTTCAAAAAATCTGGGTGACAGGCTTTCTCTTAAAATAGTCGCAGAGCCGGCAAAGGCAGCTCAAACCCTTCTCAATTTAGTTTCCATAATTCTGGAGTGCTAAAGCTGTATTATGACACCTCCTTATGGCAGAAAACATCTGAGGCTACAGTCACAAATGTTCAGGTTAAGGTGAGTACAAAGCGAGCCGAGGCAGGTACTAAGTGGGGCGGAGGTGGCCTGTGAAATAATCTGCATGGCCTAGAATACAGTTTTGCAAGCCGAGCACACAAAAATGTATATATTCTATTTAAATGGTTTGCGCAAAACATGACACGGTTCGTTTGTTGCAGACTTTTAAAATTCAGTGAGACTGCAACCACAACAACAAAAAAAATCCTATTTTCTTTCAGTTTTGAGTCACTAACTAGTCTCTAACAGTCACAACCCAGTGAGTTACAGGCATATGTTTTGGAAAGCTTGACATAATATTTTCTTCTCACTCCACTGCTCAGGGGCTGATATGCAGCCGTACGTTGCCATGGTGCTGCACCAGCTGGTGGAGATTATTAACCGGCCCAACACCCCAAAGACTCTGCTGGAAAACACAGGTACCACACGGTGGTAGTGCTGAGCCAGCCAGCCAGGTGGCCACACACACAGGGAGGTGCTCACTCACTCAGGTCCCATCCAGCCAGTACTGAGTCCACCGCACACACACGCACGTACACACACCAACACACACGAAGATGCCTGTCCTGCCCTTTAAATCTCTATATCCAAACAATCTCTCCCAAAGAATGAGCCTTACAGGTTTTGCTGGTTTCACTCAAGTACGTCCAAATATTTCAGGTATTGATTTGCAGCTGGGCGCCAAGGCCTTTTGAGTTTAGATGAAAGAAAATAAAACTGCGGCAAAGCGAAATTCCTGACGCTCCTGAAATGAACGAAACCATGTAAGAGCCCAGTCTTTGAGTTCACTAACCTGAACTGACTGACAAGAGAAGAAAGGTACTTAAACTTTTACAAAAACGTAAAGCTCAGGCTGTGTTTGAGGCACATAAATCACTTCAGAGCCTCAAATAGTTTAGTAACTTATCCAGAATTAAACCAAGAAGCACAGAATTCCTAGCTTAGAAAATTCTTTCACTTTTCCAAGTGGTTACACTCTGCTTTTGTTTCTGTCATTTGAATTGAAGATTATAACTTGACCAGTCAAAATGACAATCTAATCAAAACACGCATGCAAGGGTGAAGTGTGACCTGCCAAAATCAGACAAATTAGGGACTCTGTAGATGTGTACCTGTTTGTTTGCTGTCAGCATATGTGTTGCTTTTATTTACTGTTCTTTAAATGTGAATGCATATCTGCCAATAGATGTTAAATGTTGTTAAGAATGGCCAATGTTTGATGCAGGATACATGATGATTAAAAATGTTGTTGTATTCTAATCTAAAGCCCTGTTCAGACCTGTTGCTAAAGTCCATCCTGAGTGATCAGATTGCAGTCTCACACCGCCAAGCACAGGTGTGAACGGCCTCGGTCACTCTGCGCATTGAAAACGTTTGATGCCAAACCACTTTTTGAGGCTTTTTTTTTTTATATTATCATTTGCATTATTTTGTTTTCAGCTAAAAGTTTTAATAAACTATTTATCAGAATCCTTAATAAAAAGTCCATTTTGACAAAATTTTATCAAGCAATCTCTTTAGTTGAATGTTTGTTCTGATTGTTTTTCGAGCCGATTGGACCTGCTGTGGTCCCTGTTTAGTAGAAACATACTGTGCCAATCACAGGACAGCAGCTTGAAGAGTATTTTGTCACATTATGTTGACCTAATTAAACACAGTGAAGATGTATAGAGAACAGATGATAGCTGCTCTGCACAGTTTCTGGGGTGGAGTTTTAGTGATTAAAATTTTCAGTCTTTGCTCTGACCCTGAACTGTGAAGTCAATAATCTTTTAATGCGCCTTCGTTTCTCCCATATTGTTTTTGTGAGATAATTAGGCTTATTAGGAATTGTTTACTCAATACCTCCATAAAAATGTGACTCAAATGGCTCTGAACCATGTTAATGTCAATATAACAATGTAGTTCAGATCTTAATGTTTTGTAACTTCTACAATCACATCAGCAGCCCTTGCTGTTCACTGACAGCCCTCTGTGTGACATGGCTGCCTGTATCTGCATACAGCGCAGGTAGTTGACTTCTGAGCTCCAAAAAAATAAAAAAAACATTTCGGTGGAATGCATTTAACTCACAGGTGTGAACGCTCTCAGTCAAGGCTGACCACTTGCAGTCGGCTCACACAAGACAGACGTTAGTGCGAGGTCTGAACAGGGCCTAAGAAGTTTCCTATCTTTTGAAATGTCTGACTGGTGAAGGTTTTCACCTTCTGTCGCATGTTTTCAATGCATGAATTGGAAACATCACAGAAAGCTGCAAGGTACTAAATTGAAGAGCAAAGCCAGATTATTCAGCCATGTGTAAATCAAATATCAAAACTATTTCTAAGCTGATGAGCGGAGCTAAATTTAACGCCTGTGTGGCTGTGAATTCTTGGAGTGCGTAGCGGCGCTCCTTAGTTTCTCTGATCAGCTGATCCTGCACTGAACTTTACTCTAATGAGCATACCATCTGCTTTCTGCATGTGCCATTGGACTGTTCATAAATGCCTGTTTGTTAATGAGAATGTTGCATAGTTTTGTGTCTCTTAAACTTAGGTTCTCCCTCCTCTCTGCCTCATAAAGAACCTGCTGTGCTGGATACTAGTCTCCCTCCATGTAGTTGGCTTGGAGTAAACTGTCATTTCTTTTTCCCCCCCAAAAAAAAGAAAACAACTGCAACAACAACAGCAAAACGCATTTCTGTTTCTTCTGAAAAATTAACATTTGTGAGTTTAAGGGAGAAATCTCTAAAATCCCTGTGTTTGGAGTCATGCAACTATGAAATTCACAGTTTTCATATTAGATCAGTTTCACAAGATTTCTGAAAGCAGAAGCCTTTGTTTTGCCTTTTCTATGAATGTCTTGTCAAAGTTGTCAATGTGTTCTCCCTTAAACGTTCTGTATGTGTTTTATTTTAGAGTGCCATATTTTACATTCCTCCCCCCCTGAATGAAGGGGCAGTAATAATCAACGCTAGTGAAATCTTCTGTTTATTATCATACACGGATTCTGTTGATTTCTGTCTCTGAGTTGTTTGTTTTTTCTTTATTTTTCTCCTCCCCCTCCTCATTGCTCATGTCTTCGTTGGCGTTTGGTGGTGTGTAACCGTGATTGCGTTACCTTAGCAATAACAATTGGTCGTCTTGGTTACGTTTGTCCTCAAGAGGTGGCACCCATGCTACAGCAGTTTATAAGACCCTGGTGTGTATTATTCAATCTTTTATTTAATTCATCTTCTCTCTGCTGTCTTCTTCTTCTTCTTCTCGTCTGTCGCCTGTTCCTCTCCTCCTCCTCTCCTCCTCACTTTCCTTCTCAGAAGAGCTCTTTTTTCAGTTTTTTCTTATCAGTTTGTAATCATTGCCAACCATGTGACTAACCCTGTCCTCTTTTAGGTCCTACTTGTGATGTGTTTTTTTTTGCCTCAGTAGCACCTTCATTTATTATTATCTTAATTTGTTTAAGTTTTTTAGTTTTTTGCCATTGTTAACTGTCGCTAACAACTCCTAAGATGCATGGGATCAGATTTTGTCACATGCCTGCTGGTTCAACAGCGGAGAAAGGATGCCTTTAATGCCAGAGGGCATTCCCAAATCCCTTTCTCCTTCCATAGTCACCCAGCTGCATGTCCCTGTCCCAAAATGACCTCCAGCCCTTTCAAAAAGTAATGTTAAATTCAAGGTGCTATGCGTGAGGTTTTTCCTGAACACGCTGCTCATAGACCAAAGTAAAGTTCTTCCAGATCAATGTAGCTGTGTTAGTTGTAAACAGGTTTGTTTTACTCTGATCTGTTTTGTGTGCATGCTTGATGTGTTGTAGTATTTGCAGGTCATGATAGACACAGGTTTCTTCTCACATGAATGAGCTTTTACAGCTAAGCAAGACAAGAATTGATAAGAAAACACATGTAGACTGTTTATTTTTTAGTAATATACCTACATTAGTCTTTGATTGGCTTTAGTAATACATTGTGGAAGTTTATACACAGTCTTGAGAATGTTTCTGGATGATTGTGTTAATAAATTTGACGTTGAATTTGTCAGGTGCACCTCTCTGCGAAACATAAGAGACAATGAGGAGAAAGACTCGGCTTTCCGAGGAATTTGCACTATGATCAGTGTAAATCCAGGAGGCGTGGTGCAGGTGAGGTCCAGCTGTGGTCATGAGGATGTCAGTAAGTGTTGAAGTTGATCTGTTGCCTCACGTCTCTTCTTTGGAACAGGACTTTATATTCTTCTGTGACGCAGTGGCCTCCTGGGTAAATCCGAAAGATGATCTCAGAGACATGTTCTACAAGGTAAAAACGACTGAAGAAATGCGGAGAACTTGTCAGCAAAATGTGAAGTGACTCAAAACTGGTTTTCTCTCCAGTGATTAACAGGAACAGCAGTTCTTACACTTGACACTCCAATAATAATCCTTCCATGTGTAATATATGTTTTTAAAGTTAGGTCTCCTTTAGGCCAGTTTTGTCACTGGGTTGCAGCTGTTGGAGACCAGCATTCAAGAGGGAGTCTCCAGAATGTCTTGAAAATTTTGCAGGGATTCCCCGGTTTTTCTCGTCACTCACATAGTTTTCTTAATTGTAGAACGTGAGAGCTGTGATTTTATTTTTTAAATGCTGAGTGGGGAAAAAAAGGTTCTTCTGTCAGGACCTAATCCAGAAGATGTTATCCCCACTGGCGTTCTAAGCAGTTTATAACTTGGAACTCCACACTCACCAGGAGAGTGAGTCCACAAACATAGAAGTTGATTTATTTATTTATTTATTTTAATTTGCCATGTCTTGATGTCTTGAATGACTGAGATTCTACACCAGCATATAAACCCTGCTGTGCTCCTGAACTTACTGTTTATTTTATTTGTTATTAGGCTATTATTGTTGTATCTCACTTTTACTGGGTTACCTACAAAATAATATGCAATATTTTAGCTAAACCAGTTCAAACTTTTTTAAAAAATCCTTCACAATAAGAGTGCTGATTTCTAAATACTCAGAAGTTTTTGTGGTCCAGGCTGCAGCCTCTGTTTCACTGCAGAACAATAATGTAAGCTATTTTCACAAACCTCAGATGTTTAGAGCTCATTCTTTGAGGTTAGAACTCAGTGTATGTATCTGAGACTTTTAATGGCAGAAGTCTGTGAGTTACTTGGACTAGTTCAACTAAATTATGTTAATTTGTAGTTAACCCAGTCAAAGTGCACCAACAACCCTCAGATACAATAATAATAAATGATATAACTACAGTCAAGTCAGGAGTACAGCAAGGTTCACTTCCTCTGGGTTAAGTCTTGAAAGACGACTTTATTTTTCAACATTGTGACTTTTTTCTGTCAGTATTTACACTCTAAAAACCTCTTACTCCTTAATTTTTCTTCCTAGTGACCCTAATATGTTGTCATACTAGGTAGTGCAGTGGTGTCCAATCCTGTTCCTGGAGGGCCACCATCCTGTAGGTTTTAGTTGTTTCCCTGCTCTTCAGCAGGTCTTCAAGTTCTGCAGGAGCCTGTTCATCACTCAGTCATTCAAATCAGGTGTGTCAAAGCAGAGAAACACCTAAAACATGCAGGATAGTGGCCCTTCAGGACCAGGATTGGACACCACTGGTGTAGTGTTTGCGCTTGCAAAATAAAAAGTGCATCAAAGTGTTTGTGGAAGTGAACGTCGTGTAATGGCTCGTCTGTGGTGCAGCTTCCCCTTCAGCTTCCTGAAGGTTTCCTCCTTCCTTATGACAGCTGTGTTAGTGTTTGGCAGTCTCACCTGCCAGTCCAACTCTAGCTGCCAAGGTTGGTGGAAAGCTGGCCGAGGTGGATATGTTGACAACAAAATAATATGCATGTCGTAGTATCCAGTTTTACAAACCATGCAATGATTTTCAAAAATTCATCTTGCAGCATGTGACCACAAACACTTAGTGAGACGACAATGAAAAACTCGCCTCCAGTATTTTCTCACAGTCTTAGTTTCGCCACCTATTCTCCAGCAGTCACAGCCCAGTGAGATATCAGCGTTAAGAAGTTGGCGTGAACCCTTCCTGGTGTTTGATTACAGATCCTCCACGGGTTCAAGAACCAGGTGGGAGAAGAGAACTGGCGGCGCTTCTCAGATGAGTTCCCAATGCCGCTGAAGGAACGGCTGGCGACCTTTTATGGGGTGTAGCGCTCCCCCCACACACACACACACCGTGCCTCATCATGGGGTCAGTTTCATTTTACAGAACTCGCTCACTTCCATGTTTAATAAGAAAAACTAGATTCCGTAAAAGTTTGGATTCTAAAGTGGCTTTTCCTCTTCTGTGCAGGTCCTTCGCTGTGGGAGAGATTACAGGGAAACATCCCAGGGAACATGTTACCCTTTACTGGGGGGGGGGAGGGAACGGGTGCAGATCCCTCCCCGACCTGGTGGATGGGGAGGGAGGGAGTTGGTGGTAGCTGCAGTTCTCAGTGCCCTTCTGCACTAGCCGATGGGGAAAGAGAGTGGCACTTCAACCGTATCATGGGAGAATCATTCATCCAATCACATCTCAATCACAGATAATGAAAACGATCACCTTTTTCTTTTCCTTTATTTCCCAGATATCTTACATTTCTGGAATATCGAAGGAGAAATTTTGGCAAAATTTAAGAAGTCTTTACAGAACTTTGTAAAGGATTCAGGGTTTTTTGTTTGTTTGATTAGGAGAAAGGTGAAATCAGGGCAGAAATTAATTTCTAGGACTCATCAAGAAGAACTTTAGGAGTAAAGTTGATCTCTCATCAGGATGTATTCTCGCTTCAAGTTAAGGATTAGCAGCTAATGTTTTATATTTGATCCAACCCTGGAAAGCTGCGTATCATTCAAAACAAGTGATCACCTGTAAGGCTTTCTAAATATTTTAGAGTTTTAAGACTTAAGCAGGGCAGAGGCTGTTAATGATGTCACCAGAAAAAGCACAAATTAAGAGCAGCTTTTCTGGTTAAAAAAAAAAAATACAAACAAAACAAACTAAAGTAGCATGCTTATATTAATGTGGGAAGCTGTTGAACGTTAGTGATGAGTGTTGACAGCTGCCATTGCCATTCGATAGGTGTAAAATGTATTTACAGTACTTTTGTTTCCCTTGCCAGAGAATTACAGCAGCCATCTGTAATGTAGCATGACAGGGTTTACACACTGAGTTTAGGTCGTGTTGAATCTTGACTGTGATGTACCGTTGGAGTGAGTCTCTGTTTTTGTGGTGTGAATGTAACATGGACATTCATCAGCGAGCATATCAAAGATTTAGACGCTAAAATTCTGTTTTTATGTCGTTCATAGCCTTCTGAAGGAGAACGTGCAGGATAGCGAACTGTGTGCAGGTCATTTTATTAGTTTTTGGAGACTTAAACGCCACAAAACCTGTCAGTAATTTCTTGGTTTTATTTTTTTGTGTGTGACTTTTTTGCTGTCAACTCAATCAAATCAATGTTAAAAGTGTTCTTTTTTTTTCAGTGTATTGAGATTTTGTTCCTGGTTGTCTGGTTTCCTGTGCTAAAGCATGATCCTGAGATTGACTGTGTAATGTTTTTGGGTGGGTGTCATCTCTTGCATGTTGGTGGCCCCTCACATCCCAACATTCAGTGGGACGATGGCTGTGGGAGGGACGGGAGCTTCAATTCAAACCTTTACGCATCGCCACACTGGGACATGTAAAATTTAGCATAAACTTCGCTGGAGCGTGCTCTTCCTGAACTTCCACCCCAACCCCCCCAATCGATGTGAAAATACTGTGAAAGTACAAGAATGTTATTGTGTTTGCTTGTCTAGCAATGTTTTATATCTTTTAAAGTGTCTAACTGTTTAAGTTACAGCCTGAATGTATTCCATGATGAGTAAAAGCGAGAGTAACTTTTTTTGTTTTGTTTTATTTCATGTTTTTACACCCAGACAGTTTTATTTTTCCTCTGCTGGTCAGAGCAAAAGCTGCAGTATTTAATTCTTTTTAGTGCACATGACATGCTCTTGAAATGTGCGTGAACGAGTGATGTAGCCAAACCCCTTACGATGATTTATAGATTGTTGCTGCTAATTTTATTTTAGTTTATTTTTTTAACCTAATGCAATAAGCATCTTGATGCAATTAGAAGCTGTAAAAGTAGTTTTAGGGTTTAGATGAACTCACAACGTGGAATACAGATCCGGTCTGTTTTCATTTATTGAGGTGAAATACAAGATGTGAAGCATCATGGAATACAGAGGCCATCATTTTGTGTTTTGAAGTGATTTCTGTCCCGCACATTCCAGCTGTTTGGCGAGCAATCACAGCCGTCCTGTTTTTTGTTTCTCCGAAAGAGTTTAGGTCTAAAAAAAAAAAAAAAAAAAAAAAAAAAACCCCCCACAAACTAATGTCCGTTATTACTGTGCTGTCTCTCTGACTCGATTGCTGCTATATGTTTGTAGTTGTTTCGCCACTTGAATATGTGTTAACCTCAGGTTGTTTTTGTTCCAGTGTTACTTGTATTTTTTGGTTTTGTTTTGTTTTTCATTTCCTCAATGTGTTTGCCCTTTATGCGTCCCCCTCAACAATTAAAAATTGTAAAAAGTTCCCCCTTTAGGTGAGCAATGGCCCCATAAGATGTCAGATTGTGATTAAAAAAACAGCAAAGCAGGAGGTAAAACCAATTCCGAGGTGGGGACTTACACATACAGACTTCAGCAACTTATTACAGATAGTTTCTTTTGCAATAGATATCCAGTAGACTGTATCAAACCAAACCATTAATACTGAATTAAAAAGCAGAGAAACAGGTTTGCAAGTTCACAACACGTCATAAATATAATGTTTGCAAGTAAGACTTTGACTTTCTACAAAGCTTTATGGAGAATTTGTATTTTTAAAGCACCTACTGATAGTTAAGAATGTTTGGTCAAAGTGCTCCTGTAGTCTGTAATTTAATTAGCCTTGATTAGATTATCTGCCTTCATCTGTTTTGCTAAAAAATAGTTAAAAAAAAGCAAAACTATCATTTTGATAGACATGGTTTAATTTTTTTAATAAGCTGCTGAATTAAAAGAAATACTTTTGGGGCCACCAAATATTTTGGATCATGCAAAGACTCTATATTGTAATGTAGTAATTTTGTAATATTTGTAAGATGACAGTGGGTGTGACTGAGTACCATTGCTTGAATCTGTACATTGTTCCAATAAATTGTTTACATTAATATGGACCCTTGTCTTGCTCTTTAAATCACTTACCTGCTATTAACATGCAAAGAAACACAAATAATGTATAAAATAACATCTGTTAAATATAACTTTGACTTTCTTTGGTACGTGTGACTTGCAGATGATAATGGCTTGCTTCAGAAATGTTTTACAGCAAAGTGACAATTTACAGAACCTTGAAAAATGACCTAAACTAAGGAACTTTAGATTTGTTAATGTTCAAGGAAAGCTTTAAGACAATCCCACTTCATCTTTCGGAAGGGCAGAGTTTCATTTACAGTCAGCAGGTTGTCACTTTTGCACAACCGTTTAGACTTTATAGGTCACATAAATTCCTGATTTTGTTTGTTTTTTAAGTATAGGACCTCAGACAGACTGGTAAAGAACATTTTTTATGTAATCAGGAACTGATTTAACTTAAAAGACGAACCCAACAAATGTATGTAAGTCAAGTCGTCACCTTAAAATAATTGCCTACGTCATTTTTTGCAATTTTTCAGGAAACAAAAAAGTGAACAATTTGTTGATTGTTGAGATGATTTAGGCAAAAAAATAATTTTTGAAAAAAAAATGACTTAGGCAATTATTTTAAGAAGGTGACGAAGTGCAAAAACAAGACACCAGATGTATATGACAGTCTGCCACACTTTAATTTTTTAATTTTTTTATTTTTGGCTAAACCTGTTGCAAGTGGGGTTTTATCAGACACCAGATATCACTGCCTTCATGACCAGGTTTCTTGAAAGAGATTTTGTTTTCCATCTTCATAAAAGATTTAGCTGGATAAATAATCATCCATCCAGCCATCTCGTTCTCTATAATCTGTGTTGCCTGTAAGAAAACACATTTTTGCTGCTTTATTAGAATTGCCAATTTAAAAAGAAAAGTATTCACACTGCTTGGCATAAATGCAATTTTTTTAAGAAGCTGAATGCCTCAGAAGGCAGCATGTTTTTCCCTGTGTCTGTGTGGACCAATAGCAAAATATCTCATGAATCGCTGAATGGATTTTAATTAAGCTTTCAGAAAATGCTGTAGGGGCAAAATTATATTATGATTACCTGTAAATAAAGGCCTTCTATTCTGACTGCTTGCATCATAAATACTTCACAATTTGACCGTTGAACTAACAAATCAAGCAAATGGAGTAGAAAACCTTCCTGGAAGCTGATTGGTTCTGCAGTCTGGGCATGCACCAATCCCAAGCCCCCTGTGTGGGTATATATTCAACTACAGAATAGAAGTCCAGTTGTTTTTGTTTTTTAACCTTTTTTTTGAATTGACTATGGCCTGGATGACTGAGAATCTACACCAGCGTATATATATGCACCCTGTTTTTGATTTCACATCCCCAGACTGCTGTACTCTCTTGAACTTGTGACCATGCTATAACATTGTTATAAACTGCAGAAGAAGACAAGTCTTTTGAGTCCACGTCTGTTTTGGAAAATCCACAACAGAGTAATTTCCATTCAAGATGGCTGCCATGGCTAGGTGACCTTACCAAGCGCTAAACTGACTATAACTCAGTCAGTTTTTACAGACATTGAGCTAAATGTTGGTGTGGTAGTAGCTGAGTATCATCCTCAACAACATTAACTTGGGGTCAACCCTGTCTGTTTACAAAATATCTCTTGGACCAATGGATCTTGATAAAACTATCAGAAAGTAATCATGAAATGTACATCAACAACTGATTAACTTTTAGAGTCAAACTCAATTTAAGATGGCTGCCTCAACTAATCGACATTAATCAACACAAAAGTGGTTCTTACCTGGTCTAAAGTTGTTGGGGTAGTAGTTGAAAGTCATCCCCTTGATATTCTAATACACCTGTGTAGGCATGAAAGACGGCAGGCAAAGAATGCTATGCCTGCTGAGAATTTAGTATCAGTTTGGATCCCCAGAGTACTCAGAGTGGAGGTCGGGATGGTGGAATTTCCAGGGAGCACCTGAAGGCAGCACGGAGCGGCAGTTGCTCGGCGTCGCCCTCCTCTGTCGGCGGCAGCGCTGTTTCGTCCCAAGCCTCGGGAAGAGAGAGGCTCGGTCCAGCTCGGCGGAGGTGGAGTCTGTCGGCGGGGAGGGAGAAGAAAGGGGAAAGGAGGAAAACGGCAGATATTACAGAACCGGGGGGGAAGAACGGTGGATGATTTAAAAGTGACATTACGGCGGATTAACGAGCTACGGTGAAGAGGAACCGAACAAGATGATAGCGCCTTACTTCCTAGAAAATTTCTGGGTAGGTTTGTGTTTTTCTCTCATGCAGTTTACGCCGGTGCTACACCTCATTATTAAACATGTTCATGTCAGCTCAGTCTCGACTATTACTCAGGTCGCAGAGGTGGACCTTTGGGTCTGTGGCTCGGTTCGGCTGAAGGGACACTGTTTAGTCCGGCCAGACTAGCCGGCGAGTAGCCCCGCGGCCGTCGGTAATTTTCCTCGGGTTATTATTTAGCTTACCCCGGGGTTTGGGCCTCTGTGAACCGATCTAACGTGAGAGCCTAAAAAGTCCTCCCTTGTTTCCGGTAATTGGCTGCGTGTGGATTATTTGGAATGTTTACGGTCAGTTCTTCGAACGCTATTGGACGCCTCGGCTGTCAATCGAAACCTTTCGTTGTCTACGTAATTTTCTTTCCCCGTAAAGAAGTTTCCGTGAGAGCCCAGATGTTTAGTAAGTTAGAAAACCCTGCTGTACTGTTTCATGCTCTACAGCTGGTGGTGTTGTGCATGTGTTGGTATTATAATGACTGTATTCAAAAAAAGGTTAAAAAACAAAAACAACTGGACTTCTATTCTGTAGCTGAAGACGTTTCGCTTCTCATCCGAGATGAAAAGCGAAACGTCTTCAGCTACAGAATAGAAGTCCAGTTGTTTTTGTTTTTTAACCTTTTTTTGAATTTACCATGGCCTGGATGACTGAGAATCTACNTGAAATACAAGATGTGAAGCATCATGGAATACAGAGGCCATCATTTTGTGTTTTGAAGTGATTTCTGTCCCGCACATTCCAGCTGTTTGGCGAGCGTATGCAGCCTATCTGTTTTTTGTTGCTCCGAAAGAGCTAAGGTCTAAAAAAAAAAAAAAAAAAAAAAAAAAACCCCCACAAACTAATGTCCGTTATTACTGTGCTGTCTCTCTGACTCGATTGCTGCTATATGTTTGTAGTTGTTTCGCCACTTGAATATGTGTTAACCTCAGGTTGTTTTTGTTCCAGTGTTACTTGTATTTTTTGGTTTTGTTTTGTTTTTCATTTCCTCAATGTGTTTGCCCTTTATGCGTCCCCCTCAACAATTAAAAATTGTAAAAAGTTCCCCCTTTAGGTGAGCAATGGCCCCATAAGATGTCAGATTGTGATTAAAAAAACAGCAAAGCAGGAGGTAAAACCAATTCCGAGGTGGGGACTTACACATACAGACTTCAGCAACTTATTACAGATAGTTTCTTTTGCAATAGATATCCAGTAGACTGTATCAAACCAAACCATTAATACTGAATTAAAAAGCAGAGAAACAGGTTTGCAAGTTCACAACACGTCATAAATATAATGTTTGCAAGTAAGACTTTGACTTTCTACAAAGCTTTATGGAGAATTTGTATTTTTAAAGCACCTACTGATAGTTAAGAATGTTTGGTCAAAGTGCTCCTGTAGTCTGTAATTTAATTAGCCTTGATTAGATTATCTGCCTTCATCTGTTTTGCTAAAAAATAGTTAAAAAAAAGCAAAACTATCATTTTGATAGACATGGTTTAATTTTTTTAATAAGCTGCTGAATTAAAAGAAATACTTTTGGGGCCACCAAATATTTTGGATCATGCAAAGACTCTATATTGTAATGTAGTAATTTTGTAATATTTGTAAGATGACAGTGGGTGTGACTGAGTACCATTGCTTGAATCTGTACATTGTTCCAATAAATTGTTTACATTAATATGGACCCTTGTCTTGCTCTTTAAATCACTTACCTGCTATTAACATGCAAAGAAACACAAATAATGTATAAAATAACATCTGTTAAATATAACTTTGACTTTCTTTGGTACGTGTGACTTGCAGATGATAATGGCTTGCTTCAGAAATGTTTTACAGCAAAGTGACAATTTACAGAACCTTGAAAAATGACCTAAACTAAGGAACTTTAGATTTGTTAATGTTCAAGGAAAGCTTTAAGACAATCCCACTTCATCTTTCGGAAGGGCAGAGTTTCATTTACAGTCAGCAGGTTGTCACTTTTGCACAACCGTTTAGACTTTATAGGTCACATAAATTCCTGATTTTGTTTGTTTTTTAAGTATAGGACCTCAGACAGACTGGTAAAGAACATTTTTTATGTAATCAGGAACTGATTTAACTTAAAAGACGAACCCAACAAATGTATGTAAGTCAAGTCGTCACCTTAAAATAATTGCCTACGTCATTTTTTGCAATTTTTCAGGAAACAAAAAAGTGAACAATTTGTTGATTGTTGAGATGATTTAGGCAAAAAAATAATTTTTGAAAAAAAAATGACTTAGGCAATTATTTTAAGAAGGTGACGAAGTGCAAAAACAAGACACCAGATGTATATGACAGTCTGCCACACTTTAATTTTTTAATTTTTTTATTTTTGGCTAAACCTGTTGCAAGTGGGGTTTTATCAGACACCAGATATCACTGCCTTCATGACCAGGTTTCTTGAAAGAGATTTTGTTTTCCATCTTCATAAAAGATTTAGCTGGATAAATAATCATCCATCCAGCCATCTCGTTCTCTATAATCTGTGTTGCCTGTAAGAAAACACATTTTTGCTGCTTTATTAGAATTGCCAATTTAAAAAGAAAAGTATTCACACTGCTTGGCATAAATGCAATTTTTTTAAGAAGCTGAATGCCTCAGAAGGCAGCATGTTTTTCCCTGTGTCTGTGTGGACCAATAGCAAAATATCTCATGAATCGCTGAATGGATTTTAATTAAGCTTTCAGAAAATGCTGTAGGGGCAAAATTATATTATGATTACCTGTAAATAAAGGCCTTCTATTCTGACTGCTTGCATCATAAATACTTCACAATTTGACCGTTGAACTAACAAATCAAGCAAATGGAGTAGAAAACCTTCCTGGAAGCTGATTGGTTCTGCAGTCTGGGCATGCACCAATCCCAAGCCCCCTGTGTGGGTATATATTCAACTACAGAATAGAAGTCCAGTTGTTTTTGTTTTTTAACCTTTTTTTTGAATTGACTATGGCCTGGATGACTGAGAATCTACACCAGCGTATATATATGCACCCTGTTTTTGATTTCACATCCCCAGACTGCTGTACTCTCTTGAACTTGTGACCATGCTATAACATTGTTATAAACTGCAGAAGAAGACAAGTCTTTTGAGTCCACGTCTGTTTTGGAAAATCCACAACAGAGTAATTTCCATTCAAGATGGCTGCCATGGCTAGGTGACCTTACCAAGCGCTAAACTGACTATAACTCAGTCAGTTTTTACAGACATTGAGCTAAATGTTGGTGTGGTAGTAGCTGAGTATCATCCTCAACAACATTAACTTGGGGTCAACCCTGTCTGTTTACAAAATATCTCTTGGACCAATGGATCTTGATAAAACTATCAGAAAGTAATCATGAAATGTACATCAACAACTGATTAACTTTTAGAGTCAAACTCAATTTAAGATGGCTGCCTCAACTAATCGACATTAATCAACACAAAAGTGGTTCTTACCTGGTCTAAAGTTGTTGGGGTAGTAGTTGAAAGTCATCCCCTTGATATTCTAATACACCTGTGTAGGCATGAAAGACGGCAGGCAAAGAATGCTATGCCTGCTGAGAATTTAGTATCAGTTTGGATCCCCAGAGTACTCAGAGTGGAGGTCGGGATGGTGGAATTTCCAGGGAGCACCTGAAGGCAGCACGGAGCGGCAGTTGCTCGGCGTCGCCCTCCTCTGTCGGCGGCAGCGCTGTTTCGTCCCAAGCCTCGGGAAGAGAGAGGCTCGGTCCAGCTCGGCGGAGGTGGAGTCTGTCGGCGGGGAGGGAGAAGAAAGGGGAAAGGAGGAAAACGGCAGATATTACAGAACCGGGGGGGAAGAACGGTGGATGATTTAAAAGTGACATTACGGCGGATTAACGAGCTACGGTGAAGAGGAACCGAACAAGATGATAGCGCCTTACTTCCTAGAAAATTTCTGGGTAGGTTTGTGTTTTTCTCTCATGCAGTTTACGCCGGTGCTACACCTCATTATTAAACATGTTCATGTCAGCTCAGTCTCGACTATTACTCAGGTCGCAGAGGTGGACCTTTGGGTCTGTGGCTCGGTTCGGCTGAAGGGACACTGTTTAGTCCGGCCAGACTAGCCGGCGAGTAGCCCCGCGGCCGTCGGTAATTTTCCTCGGGTTATTATTTAGCTTACCCCGGGGTTTGGGCCTCTGTGAACCGATCTAACGTGAGAGCCTAAAAAGTCCTCCCTTGTTTCCGGTAATTGGCTGCGTGTGGATTATTTGGAATGTTTACGGTCAGTTCTTCGAACGCTATTGGACGCCTCGGCTGTCAATCGAAACCTTTCGTTGTCTACGTAATTTTCTTTCCCCGTAAAGAAGTTTCCGTGAGAGCCCAGATGTTTAGTAAGTTAGAAAACCCTGCTGTACTGTTTCATGCTCTACAGCTGGTGGTGTTGTGCATGTGTTGGTATTATAATGACTGTATTCAAAAAAAGGTTAAAAAACAAAAACAACTGGACTTCTATTCTGTAGCTGAAGACGTTTCGCTTCTCATCCGAGATGAAAAGCGAAACGTCTTCAGCTACAGAATAGAAGTCCAGTTGTTTTTGTTTTTTAACCTTTTTTTGAATTTACCATGGCCTGGATGACTGAGAATCTACACCAGCATATAATGACTGTAGTGCTGTTGAAGGTCACTTCACAGATTTAAAAACAAGTTAAAGCTAGTCTTTGTATTTTATTCTGCCTTCACTGTTTATATATCTTTACTTCTTAATAAAATAATTGTATATGTCATTTAAAAGTTCTATGTAGTCTTTGCAATTCACTCATTCACTGAGCCATTCTTGCACCGTTACAGATAAGTAAAATTAAATATTTTTTATCTATTATGCTATTTTTAAAACCCAAATCTTATAAAATATATATACAAACAGGTATAAAGAGATAATAACATAAAACAACACTAGGTTAAAAACAACCGAGATAATAAAATAAAAACAAAGCAAAAGATGATCTTTAAAAATTGGTTTTACCCTTTTTTTGTGTTGAATGTCATAAACAAATAGGCTCTCTGTTTATGTGGGTTTATTATAAATAACAGTCTTTTTGAATCACCTCTTAAAGTCCCAGATACTCATGACCCCGATGTGTACAACCATTACATTATAATTTATAACCATTTATGTCAACTGTTATGGGAAAATAAGCGTTTGCATGTGTTTGTCTGTTAGCAAAATATCTCATGAGTCACTGGACAGATTTCAGTGAAACCTTCAGGAAGTAGTCAATGGATGTACGTCTGTAACTGAACAACAGTTGTGAACAAAATGGCGACCATGGCCGACTGACCTTAAAAAACGCAAAAACAGCTGCAGCTCAGTCAGTTTTACAGATACTAAGCTAAAATGTGGTGTGGTAGTAGCTGAGACCGATCCCCGACTTAAACTCCAAGCATGAACTGATTGCGCAATATCTGTCTTTAAAACTTTGCCTTTAACAATTGGAGTCAACACTGTCTGTCTGTTAGCAAAATATCTCATGAATCACTAGATGGATTTTCACGAAGCTTTCAGAAAGTAATCGCTGGATGTACTTCTACAAACGATTAACTTGTGAAGTCACCACATTTCAAGATGGCCGTTGCAGCTAATTAACATTGGCAAACTGAAAAATGGCTGTAACTTTGTTAAATTTTATGATATTGAGCCTAAATTTGATGTGGCAGTAGCTGAGGCCGATGACCAACACATACTCTGAGCTTTTACACATCTCGTGAGATCTCGCAGTATCGCGCGAGATTGCGTATAAGATAATTTACAAGGTTTGGCCATAATGTTTGTAACTCCATCCCTTGTCAACATATGAGCTTTGTTTGGCATAAAAGGTGAAGGGGTGATATGCATTCCTTTAAGAAATGCTAGGCCTTTTATTTTAGATTAGATTTACTGTTAGTAAAACATAAATTTTACATGCTGAAGTGCTTTAGTTTTGCTTGTTTGTTTTATTTCAGTTTGTTAATCAGTAACTTACTTGAAAATGATCTTTATTCAAATTGTAGTTTGTTCTTGGTGTGTTAGAAAAAAGGCTGGAGAGAAATTACTGCTCACCAAACTGATGTACTGGATTTGTATTAAAACGTACGCATAGCTAAAGATCTGAAATGATTAGGAAGTACAGTGGTGCTGTTCTTCCTCTGGAGGAGACTCCATAATGACCTTAATGAGAAGAAGAGGAGAGCAGGAACACTTGTGATCCTTCAATCTGCCCTTTGTGCCCTGCACTGAGCCACAAGAGCATCCAGTGATGGCAATCATCAGCTGTGTGTTTAACATGCCATGCACACCCACCCACACACACACACACTTACACACTTAGGGGGATATGCACATTTCCCTTTTGATTTGACTACAGCTCTTCAGCACAAACAGGCATAAAACTCACACACGCTGCCAGATCAGATTTAAGCATTTTCATTCCTTTTTAATATTCAAAGCAGACAGAAACACCTACAGATTTAAGACTTTTGCACCTCCTCTTCCACTCACATTATCACCCTTTTGCCTTCAGCAGTGGGGGATGATATTTTTGTCTGCCACGTTATCAAAAATATCTCATGAACTACTGGATGGATTTAATGAAACTCTCAAAAAGTGATCATTGGATGTTCATCTGCAACTGACTAACTTTCGGAGTCAAGTTGGCCACCTCAACCAACTGACACAAAAATGACTGTAACTCAGCCAGTTCTACAGATATTGAGCTAAAATTTAAAGTGGCCATAGCACCAATTGGAGTCAACCCAATTCACGATGGCTGCCACAGCTGATCAACCTTGCCAAACACATAAATGGCTATAACTCCTTTAGTTATACAAATATTAAGCTTTGATGTGGTAGTAGCTGAGAGTCATTCACAGCACATACTCTGAGGTCTAACAGACCTCGCATGAGATCGCGCATAACATCATTGACAAGGTTTGATCAAAATGGCCGTAGTTTTGTCCCTCCTCGTTTAAAGTTAATCTTAGGTCAAACTTGGCATGAAAGACGACATGCAATGTGCATTTTTTTATCTTTATTGTTCAAGAAATGATAACCCTTGTTTCTTGATAAACTGTGACTGAGAGATCATCATTTATATTGAATTGTGGTCGACATTTGATTCTCAGCAGATTTAAGCTGATTTAAACTGAATAAGAGTCCAATCAAGCGTCAGAATCTGAAAACAGTGTCCCTAGATGGTGATACCGGCCTCAGCTGAACCACGGCACAAATACTCAGCCAAACTAAAACACAAAGAATACTAATGTCGTTGAATTTTCTACCCTGTTCTTTTAGGAACCAGACACGGTAAAGCAATGTTGTCAATTTGTTGCTGGCCTGGTCTCAGTTTCCCTTTTTTCAGAGTATAACGCAACTTCTGTGTGTGTGTGTGAGAGACATGTGATGTCTTGGTGTGTAAGCTGATGTGACAGCAGGTAGTTTTGTGTGCAGTTTTGTGGTCTGCAGCATGTCAGGAGGAAACAAGAAAAATTGCATTGCAGTCGCATATCTTTGAAAACGCAGTGTGTACACTGAGGGAGTTTGCTGAAATTTGTAGAAGAAGCTGAAACTGGATTGTTAGTTAAAACGAGCAGAACATACGGTGATGCAAACAGAGCAGATGCTAAAGAGATCAGAACGCAAGCTAAAACCAGCAAAACCCATGTGAGTGTCCAGAATTAGCAGATTAGTAGCTAAAAGCTAAAATGAGCAAAACCATAGATAAAAGCGAAAAAAAAACCCAGTAGCTTCAAAGTCAAAGTCAGCCAAAGTGTGGCTTAAAAATAAAATTAGCAAAACCATAGAAATTTGAAATGAGCAAAACCAAAAGCTAAAAGCTAAAATAAGCAAAGCTGTAGTTGGAGCTATAGTTAGCGACCCATAGCTCAAAGTTAAATTTAGCAAATCTGTGGCTAAAAAGTAAAATTAGCAAAACCCAAGCTAAAAAGTAGAGTTAGCAAAACCATAGCTAACAGCTAAAGTTAGCAAAACAGTAGCTAAAAGCTAAAATTAGCCTAAGAAGACAAAAATAAAATAAAGTATGCTGTAGCAGATTTCAAATAACATTTTTGAAGAAACTTAGGTGGTCCTAATGTATTTTTATGTAGATTTTTTGTAAAAAAAAAAAAAAGGTAAACAACTCAGTAAGTATAAAAGTTAGAAATAGTAAAAGTCATAGCACAATATTCATGATTAAGTCAAAGATTTTAATATATGAATGCTTAAAATAGCACAAAGTATGCAGAAGTAGTTTGATTACATACAGAAGAAACTGTAAACATTGGTATGAATGCTGAGTCAGTATTCCCACAACAAGATGAAATATGATAAGCTAACAGTGTTGACACAACCAACATGATGAGCTTCTCTGCACTGCTGTCTGTATGTGTGTGTATGTGTGTGTGTGTGTGTGTGGTCTTGAACCGTTTACACATGAATCAGAGTTTTAGGCTAGAACTTATGGTCAGACATTAGAGGTGTCAAGATAAAAGCGAGATAAAAAGGTTTCCTCTGGTTGTTTGTGCAGTTGTTTGCATGTAGGAGCACCCATGTTGCTTTTGTTTCTTTTAGGAACAAATTTATTTTCGTAGTTTGCAAGATAAATTGGAGGGTTTCTTTGGAAAAAAAATGAATGGTCATAAATTAAAAACTGCATTTGAATCGCACATTTTCTTATGGTTGCTTTCATATTTATTTCTGACATGTTTCCTCCACAAAGCCAAACTGAGTGAAAGGAGTTTAAAGTTGTGATAGACCTCCTTGTTCTGGGATTTCTCGTCTTTCAGCTGTCATCATTATTTATGTGGTTGGTGTTTGTGTACGAAGCTCAGCCTGCTCGGCTGTTAGCTCAGTGTGCCACACCGAGACGTCTGAAGTCACATGACTGAGATGATGTCATCCTGCTCTGTGTGTGTCTGTGTGTTGGGAGTCCATATTCTGCTCCCTGACAGGTCGGTGATCTTATCTGGTGGGAAATTGAACAAAGTTTACTGGCTTTACTGTTCAAAAACCACATAATTTCCCTCCTGTACGTTATCTGCTGTCACCATCAGTGGTGTCACTTTAAAACTCACTTTGATCTTCTGTTTGGTTGGCTGATTTAGCAATAGTCATGAATCACTTTGGTTACTTGCTTGAAACCGGTTTCTCTTTTAAAGGGCTAGTCCACTTAACTTCAAAGTGGTGTTCTGTCTAATAGTTATCAGAGGTGAGTACCTTACCTACCGTGACATCAGTCATAGAGCGCCTCCTGTCCATTGTTTCACCTCACCTACTTTAGTCTGCCCACCTGTGAATATCATCTTGATGTCTCTGCAATAATGTAATATTGTACATTGTTCCACAGCAAAATAAAATAATAACCTCTGAAACATAGGAATCTGAAACAAATCAAATGGATTTATCATTTTACTGAACGTGACCATTGCAAAAAATAAAACACATGAGTCAGCATGGACTAAAATGCAAGTAATCTTTGTAGTTTTAAACAAAAAAAGTGCTAATATGTAACCACAAATGGGCATGAGTGGGTCTGAAAATCCAAAAATTTTAAAAAGGCTTCCAATTAGCAGAAAACACACACCAATCTGAGATTGGGACTAACCCATAGTCTGAGTACTACAGATTGCAGAAGATCTTTGTTAAATTTACAATATCAGCTATTGGATTCAGCTCTGTCTGTCTACTAGCAAAATATCAGATGAACCACTGGACAGATTTTAATTAAACCTTCAGATGTGCATGAACAGGTGGCAGAGACAATCCCTGCCATTTAAAAATACCTTTTCAGGAAGTTCCAAAATAATTTTCGCTGTTGAAGACGAGGGTTCCCTCTGGAATGAACTTTGTGCTTTACACACCCGACAGACCTTTTGTATAAAAACAAAAATATCATGTAACAAAGTTAACAGAGTATTGAAAACAGAAGAAGATCTTAAACGCACAATATGACAACTGAAGTGGAATTTTGCAGAAAGGTAAAGTTCCTTGGCAGGTGTTTGCAGACATTCTTCTTTTCTCCGGTTTCACTCAAACATTCACCTGAAACCGAGAGGACAGCATGTCAGCTGTAACGCTCTCAATCCTTCCCTTGTTTTCTGGTGGAAAATATTTAATTAAGGCTTTCTGAAGTTCCATTTACCCTTTCTGTAATATGTTTTGCATTATTTTGTGATGGTTACAGATACTATGCGTGCTACAAAAAGGGATCTTTGGGGCTATTTTCCATTTAGCTTCAAATATATATTTTTTTGAAAGTTGTTCCACTGCTCTGTCTGTGTACCAGATGTCTCAATTTGGTTGTGACGTCTGTAGTAGTAGTTAGTATAAGATAATTTTATTTACATACTAGAAGCATGATGGAGTGATTAAAGTGATTTTAAAAAATGCACTCTTGATCATAATCTGGATCAGCACCAAAATGTAATTCATTGTTTTTTGTGACAACACCAACATTTCCTGAAAATTTCATCCAAATCTGTTCTCTAGTTTTTACCTGATCTTTGATAACAGACAAACAAACAAACAAACAGACACAACCAAAAACATAACCTCACTGGCGAAGGTAATGAACATATAAACGCATCGCAAAATGAGTTATGAATAAATACTTAATGTAACTTTATGGCCAAAAGAAATACATTTTGTGTTCTGGACACTGTAAATTTAGTGTATTTTATAAAAAGATAAGCCTGCTTCATTTGATCAAATGGAACCAGGATTTCAACCATAGACATATTATACTAATAGACCACCTGTCCTCGCCTTCTCCGGTTGTTGGAAGTAGAAGCCAGCAGGAACTGTTCTACGGAGAGTACCATGTTGTATTTTTGTAACGAGTCTGTGCACTAAAGATGTGGGGCTTTAAGTCCTACTTACTCCCCCGCACACAATAGTGGTGTTAAATTAGCTTTATTTTAAGCATAATATGACTACCATATTTTCCGCATTATAGGGCGCACTGTCAATAAATGGTCCATTTTCAAACTTTTGTCATATATAAGGCGCATTAAGCAAAACAAAACAGCCCCCTATCTTTTCAGAGAATACTGCACCGACGTAAGCGTCAAGTATAAACGCCTACACTACTGAGTGACGCTACAAGGTGCGACTATAATAGAGCCTTAATGCTGCAAGCAGTGCGGCTTTGTAGTTTACCAAAGTTGTACTAAAACATTACGACTTCTAACATATATAAGGCGCTCCGGATTATAAGGCACACTGTCGATTTTTGAGAAAATTGAAGGCTTTTAGGTGCACCTTATAGTCCGGAATATACAATAATAACAGCTAAACAAATGAATATTTGAACATACAGCAGCAAGGTAATAACTATGTGAATCAACCTGAATAAATTATCTAAGACATGCTTTTATTTTTTTAATAGAGACAATGTCTCGTTTGTTGGGCAGGACTTAAAACTTGTACTGGAACCAGCCAACAATGACACTGGTCCCAGTCTAGCTTCAGCTTTTGGGTTCAAGTTCAAGGTCTACTATATTAACAGTCTTTGATACCAACTATAACTAGGAAGCTAATCCTAAGCTATCCTTAACTGTTAATGCTAACATTTGTAGGATTCCTCTCACTTTTTGCTACAGATGAGCCATGGAAATGACAGTCAGATACCAAAATGTGAATCGAAATTATTCTGTTTAAACATGGTAGGGTGAGAGAAAAGAAAAAGCTGACTGTTTGATAAAGGAAAGCAAAAAGAAAGTAAATACAGTCAGAAAATGAGTCTGCTAAACTTTATGATTCTTTTAAGGTTAATAGTTTGTGGACAGTATCTCTCTGGTCTGTGACTATTGGAGACTAGTTGGTGAACATTTGTAAAGAAGCCTCCAAAATGTTTTAAAACGTTTGTGGGAATTCTCAATTTCATTCATCAATATATTAATGAAATTTATACGACAAATTCTCAGTCAGAATGGCTCAGTGGAGTAGTGGTTAGAGCTGTCGCCTCCCAACAAGAAGGTTGCAGGATCACATCCTGGCCTGGGGTCTTTCTGGGTGGAGTTTACGTGTTTGCTCTGTGCTCACGTGGGTTTACTCCGGATACTCCGGTTTCCTCCCACAGACCAAAAACCTGCTTTTTAGGTTAATTGGTAACTCTAAAATAAAACTTGCGACCTGTCCATGGTGTCCCACACAGTGACTGCTGGAAATGGGCACCAGCTCCCCACGACCCAGAAAGGAGAAGTGGGTAAAGACAATGGATGGACGAAATTCTCAGTCAATATAGAGGCAGAGCTGTTGCAGGCATTTTGAACCCTTTTTAATGTAGTTTCTGTAAATCTAGCTGTGTTTTTGACGCCTGCAGGGGAGTTCTCCGTATGACAGAAAACATCTGGGGCTACAGCCACGAATGTCCAGGTTTAATCATGCTGATGATAAATAATAATTCTTCAAAACCGGCCCAAATCTAAATATATTCATTTCAAACGTGACTGAAGTAGAGTAAATCATAAACGTAGTACTCTCGCATGTTTAGAGAGAAGGGAATAAATTCTCCAGGACTCTGATGTAAATGGAAATAAAAGTCAAACTTTATTATCAAAAATGTCACATCTAATTACAGGAGTTCTCAACAGCCTTTCCTCTTTGGAAACTATGCTACAGTAAGACAACTGTGTGACTCTGTGGCTGCTTCTACCTAGACTAAACACCTGAATGAATGGAATGAGCCTCCTGTCTCCTCTACAGAGCCCTTCACACTCAATGTTCGAATTCCCAGGGAAAGTTTACCCCACGACACAGATTCCAGAAACTTTAATTTTCACAAATTATCAAACAGAAGTTATTGTGACTCATAAACACCATTCATTAAACACTAGAAATTGTCTGTATTACAACAAACTAATGTGCATGGCCTAAAATACAGTTTGTGAGCAAAAACAGTCCTCGATTTTCCAAAAATTGGCCGCTCAAAACGTGGCCGCACGGCTCGCTGGTTGTACAACTCAGAATTCGGTGAGACTGCAGCTTTAAGTAGAAGTTCCATGAATCTCCTTAAATCAGGTATCAAATAGAAATGTTGTAGTTATTTTACATGTTGAGTACCAACAACAGAAGGCTGACACATTCTAACACTAAAGAGATTGTAAGCAAACTGTCGTTGTGAAATTAAAAGGAGCTCATTTTGTCAGCTCATGTTCGTTTCCTTTTGTTGTTGGAAGATCAGGTAAACCTGAGTTTTGTCTCCGTGCCGTGGATTTAGTTTCTGCCTGTAAGGCCGTAAACACACAGGATATTACAGCTCTTATTGAACCCGAACAGAAGGCGGGGGTGAATTCCTGTCCTCCTCCTGCCCAGCAGATGTTCGACGATAAACAGCTGCGGTTTTGTGTCTCTTCTCCAAGGTGTTGTTTCAGATTGAGGATGTCGGTTGCTTTGGGTTTCACTCTGGAGTTACATTTACGATGTTGTCGTGGAAAAGTAGCGTGTGGTTTATTTAGCAAACCCTACTGTAATTTTCAGTTTGCTCAAAGCGTTTCGCTGACACAACTCTGTTTGGGTCGAGCTCGACTCAATAAAAACTTCCAAATTGGATTTGGAGTCGGCGAGAGAAAAGAGTGTAATAATGTTAATTTAATATGAGAGCAGGTAGAGTTTCCTCCATTGCAACTATTGATTTTTGTTTTTATTAAATTCTTCACTTTCATATTGGCTAATCTAATGCTTAACACTATATTTGTCTAAATTATTGACCTTTTCTTCATAAAATAATTGCAAATAGCAGATTTTTGTTTTTCAGTAGAGTACACCTGAAGAAATACAGAAGACAAAGATCTGATTTTAGTTAGAGCCATTTTTTGATTTTGAAAACTACCTAAATTATTAACAGTTTATCAAAATAAATTATTTGTTTGATTTATAGCCTAAAAAAGTCTATTTTAATTTTATGCTTAAAGTGGGTTTGTGTGAAAAGCATTCACTGAACTACCAGTATAGCTTTCTTAATAGTTATCGCCTACTGCCATGAAAGGTGGGCGAAAATTTAATTCTGCGTGTGTTCATGTGTTTTTTTGTGTGTCTGTTAGCAAAATATCTCATAAACCACTAGACAATATTCAGTTAAACTCTCAAAAAGTAATTATTGGATGCACATCTTCAACTCATTAACATTTGGAGTCGACCCAATTCAAGATCTCGTCTGGTTGGGGCAAAGTTAGGTCCGCTTCATTTTAGTTCAAGCAGAAATCGTACTTCTGTCTGAAGAGGTTTTTGGCTGTGTGTGCATCTCTGCCTGTTAGCAAAATATCTGATGAACCATTGGGCAAATTTAAATGAAGCTCTCTCGAAAAAAAATCATTGAATTAACATCTACAAATGATTAACTTTTGGAGTCAACCGGATTCAAGATGTATGCCACCTTAAAAAGACAGAAATAGCTACAATTCAGTCAGTTTTAGAGATATTTAGCTGAAATGTGGTGTAGTTGTAGCTACAGCTGTTAATCATTATTCAAGATCTTTGCTTGGACTCAGCCCTGTTTGTCTGTAAGCAAAGTAACTCCTGAACTACTGAAGAAACTTTCAGGGTGTAATTATTAAAATAAAAATAACATCTACAACTGAGTCAACCCAGTTCAGATGGGCGCCGCAGTTCGTTGACATTAGCCAAGACCAAAATGGCTATAACTTAGTTAATTCTACAGATATTGATCTTAACTTTGATGTGGTAGTAGGTTATTCACAACAGATAATGTGAGAGTGACTTCTTGCATGACCTTTAATGACCTCATGTTGTTAATAAAAAAGCTTTGTATGTCAGATTTGCTTTACATTCTAAGCTGCTGCTTTGATGCCCCCCCCCCCAAAATTCATTGTTCTTTGGGAAAAGTCAAAAGTAGCCCTTGCTGTTTCCCATGTTTGTTTTTATTTTTCTTCTCCATTCATTGATATCATATTCCACATGAGCAGACTTGTTGCACAGAATGGACTCTTCCTGTTTCTGTTCTGCTCTGTGTGGAGCCGTGGCTTTTCACTTGCCGTCCTCACTTCCTTGTTTTGTGGACAGATTGGTTCATTGTCCCTCTCTGTGCTTCTTATTCAGCACAGTGTAAAACTGTCTCATTTTACCGTCGTGACACCTGAAGAAGTTTTCATATCAAGCTGTTCGTAATGGTTCAACTTGAATAATTCTTTTTAAATAATATTACTGAAACAGGAAGCACATGTCAGTGGTCTGCTCACTGAGGTAAACTGCAGGTCAGGGATGTGGGGGAGGGGGTGTTACTTTTTAATGTCTGTTTGCTCTGTAAATATACTGTAGTTCTCTTTGATAAAGCCTTAAGCCTTTTGACACTAACTTTCTGAACTTTTATCTTTGTTGAAGAGGAAAAGCAACAAAGTTGCTCTGATGTTGAGACAAAGCTGCTGACAGTGGATCAGTGCAGGAACCAGGAAATATCTGCAACAGCTTGGGGGGTAAAAGGGACTCAGAAATGCCCCAGATACACACCAAGAATCATCCATCCATCCATTTTCTTTACCTGCTTCCCCTTTACTGGGTCATGGTAGCTGGTGCCTATCTCCTGCAGTCACTGTGCTGCCAGGTCGCAAGTCCATCACAGGGACACATATGCCCCTTTTCCACCGGCTCTAAAGGTCCCGGCTCCACTCTACTCGTCTTGCTTTGCATGCGATAACCCCCCCTAACACAAGGAGGCATTCCTCTGCTACCGACCAAACTGGCTAGTGGAAACACGATGCATTTTTTATAGAGCCAAGCAGAGTAGAGTTGAGTAGAGCGGGGCTTCTGAAATAGTGCCAGTGGAAAAGGGGCAATAGAGACAAACAACCATTCACACTCACACCTAGGGACAATTTAGAGTCACCAGTTAACGTATCATGCGCATTTTTAGTCTGTGGGAAGAAACCAGAGTACCCGAAGTAAACCCAAGCTTACACAGGGAGAATATGCAAACTCCACCCAGAAAGGCCAGGAGGCTATCCTGTGACCTCTCCCGATAGGTGAAAACAGACTATAAGATAGATAGGCATGTAGATACTAGCAGCTAACCATCATCAAAGTTAAAACATATTAAAAGGCCAGCATCACCTCCCCCTTTCCTCTCCCGTTCTAACTGTTGAGTTAAAGAGTCTAATGAGTTGTTTAGGCTATTGGTGGAGCATTGCTGTGAAAGCAGCCGGCCACTGAATGTGCCCCTCTGCCCTGTGATGGTAACGTGCAGAGGATGTGTGGTGGTGTTAAACATGGTCTGCAGTCGAGACGGTGTCCTCTGCTCCACTGCAGCCTCCACCACTGAGCCAGCTCTCCTGATCATCTTGTTCAGCCTCTGTGTGTCCCTCTTCCTGGTGGAGGCTCCCCAGCCTTTAGCTTGTGTTCCGTTGATTTCAGCCGACGTTCTGCTTGTTTTCTCTTTAACAACTCAATTTTAGCTTATTCAGCACTCTGCATCCACACTGCACTGTTTTCTTTAGTGTACAAAGAAGAGTGGTTTACTCATTTAGTAGTTAGTGGTTTATTAAATTATCTTTTGTTTTCTATAGTTCCTGTTGTCATGGAAACCAAAGTGTTTCACATAAGAAGAAAACAGCAGCAGCTAAAGGGCTTACTTTTTTATGGTATTTAGATTTTATAAAAACATGTTTTAAACCTAAACCCAACATTGTATTCTATATATTAATTATTCAGGACAACGGTTGCATTTTTAAAACACGGGTGCAACTGGAGACCGTTAGCCGGTGCGCCGTTACCACAAACAGACTGACATTTCAGGCTGTAGACGTCCCGCTGAACCAGTCCACCACTGTTTCAGACATGGCCACGATGAATATGATCGATCAGAAACTGCTGCGAATGCAGCGAGAGGCCATGCAGACAATGAGAGTGCTGATGGTAGAAAAAGCCTTTATGGTAACGTATAATCTGTGGCCGATGGACCGGGATGTTGTACTCCTTATTTCTACAGGAACTTATTGCTTGTCCACCTCTTTCTGTCTCAGGGAGAAAAAAATAATGGCTTTGATGTGCTCTACCACAACATGAAACATGGACAAATTTCCACCAAGGAGCTGACGGACTTCATTGCAGGAAGGTGAGATAAGTTCTTGACATTTTTTCTTATGGAAGCAGTGATGACACTGTTTAACATGTCTTTCCTCTCTGTAGACCAAAGACATTTTGACTTTAAATAGAAAACTTGGCTTTAATAAGGACAGTTGCATTCCACTTCTGCACCTGAGCATGCAGCATATCTAGATTTACCACTGCTAAAAGCTAAAAGTTAGTTTGAATTTATTTGTGATAGGTACTTCCAGTTCCTTGTATGTTCCTAGATGAGGGTGTTAATTATCACTTAGGGTTTGCCAGTTTGCCCCAGGAGCATGCCTTAAGCCATGTGGAATTTTTCTATGCAACTAACAATTCTCAGCCTCAGTATGTCTTAATCTACAAAAGTAATCTAACAAAAAGTAATCAGAAATGGGGGAAAAAGAAAGTCCATTTCTTTAATTTCTTGAATTTTACATATCAGGACATAAACAACAAGTGAACAGAAACACACAACAGATTCCACCATTTGATTATTTATCCAACAAAAACAAAGCCTAAATGAAAACCGGATTATAGAGGTTCTGCTGATCAGATGTATTGATTAACTGATCATCATCATTGTGAACAGCTCTCTAAAAGCAGGAGTTTTGTCAGTTTGCTGCTCTGAAGCATACAGGTAAGTGTTAACACAATGCCAAGATGGAAAGACATCAGCAATGACTTAGAGAAGCAACTTGATGCCATCGATCTCAGAAGGGTTAAAGGTCATTTACAAACTGCAAACTGTTTGAAGTCCACATTCTACAGAGAGGAAGATTATTCACAAGTGGAAAATATTTAGGACATCTGCCAATCTACACAAGAGGAGGTGTCCCAGCAAATTCACCCCAAGGTCAGACTGTGCAATGATCAGAGAAATTACCAAAAACCCAAGAGCTCCATTTGAGACTCTACAGGCCTCAGTGAGCAGGTTACAGGTTAAAGGTCATGACAGAACAATTAGAAAGGACTGAACAAGTAGGACTTGTTTGGAAGGGTAGCAAGAGAAATCCTCTTCTGTCTAAACAGTACAGGGCTGCATGACTTAGGTTTGAAAAGTTTCATCTGAATGAACCACAGAACTTCTGGAACAATGTCCAGATGAGTCAAAAGTAGAGATGTTTACCCTCAATGCACAATGCCATGATTAGAGAAACACCAAAACAGCATATCTGCACAGACACCTCATACCAACTGACAGCACAGTGGAGGAGGGCTGATGGTTTAGGCTCCTAACAGTCATTGAGTCGATCGTTATTGGATGAACCTCTACAACCTTTATCAAGTCAACCTGTTTCAAGATGGCTGCCACAATTTGGTGCGGTAGTAGTTATTAATTAAGAGAGCTGAGCAGAAACAAATGTCTGCAAATATGAAATGAAGCAACATTGGTCAGAAGAGTGGGCCAAAACTCCCCTACAACCATGTGAGAGACTGATAAAGTCCTAAAGAAAACCACTACTGAGAGTTTCTGCTCTACAAGCAGCTAGATCAGGGGCTGGACTTAATTCTTCACACACAGTTTTTCCATTTTGGCTTCATTTTTGTTTAATAAATAATGACATGGTGGAAACACCTGTGTGTGTTTTTATTGTGTTCGGGTTTGAAAAACCCCTAAACTGAAAGTCTTTTTCCCATGACTGTACAAAGTGTCAATACCTGAGATTAAATATGCACTTATTTATAATATAAATACAATTTAAATATAAAGTTATTTAAATAACAAGAAAAGTCTCTAGATCAGTTCAGTTTCTGTAGTCTTTATGAAAATAAACCAGATTTAGTCAGGTACAGCAGTGTTGTCAGTTCTTGTGAGAATAATGTGCAAACTGAACTTCTTTGTGCAATGAGCTTAGATCTAAACCCAGCTCTAACCTGCTTCATGTTGCACACCGTCAGTGTCTGCAGCTTAAAAATACCATAATGATAGCTTCTTTTCAAACCGTCCCCACCTTTCTGAAGACTATCTTCTCTGTGTGAAAGGTGTGTGTTTCTAACTCACCACATGATGCTGGAATTCAGCTGGAGTCATCTGTCTGCCAACACTTGACTAAGCAATCAGTTAATAAACTGTAAAAATTTAAAGCTTTTTTTTTTTACAATTACCTTGTGGTGTAATCCTGTAAACAATCTGGTTGGTTTAGTTAATTAGCAGAGTTGCTTTGGTAGATCACGCAAGCATTTATTTAAAAACACACACACAAAAATATCTATAACTCAGTCAGTTTTATAGTTACTGAGATAAAATTTGATGTGGTAGCAGCTGAGAATCACCCCCAATTTATAATCCAAGCGTCAGCGGATCACATGATGTCTGGTTATAAAACTTTACCATTAACTATTGTAGTCTGTCAGCACAATATCTAACCAATCACTGGATGGATTTCAATTAAACTTTCAGAAAGTAATCGCTGGTTGTACATCTACAACTAAATAACTTTGGATTGAACACAATTCAAGATGGCTGCCACAGCCAATTGGCCTTTGAAAACTAAAAAAAAGACTATAATTCAGTCAGTTTTACAGCTGTTGAGGTAAAACTTGGTGTGCTTGGAGCTGAGTGTCTTTCGCAACACATACTTTCAGTCATACTCATTGCGCAAGATCTTTGCTTAAAAGTTTGGCATTAACTTTTGTACTCAGCCCTGTCTGTCTGTAAGTAAAAATTCTCAATCTCATGAACCTCTGAACACATTTTAGTAAAACTGTCAGAAAGTAATCATTGATGTACATCTACAACTCATTAACGATTGGCGTCACCCTAATTCAAGATGTCCACCACAGCTAATCCATGTTAGCCAACGCAAAAAAGGCTCTAACTCAATGGATTTTACAGATATCGAGCTTACATATGGTGTGGTAGTAGCTGAGATTCTTCCCTAACTCGTATTCTGAGAGCTAACAAATATTGCGTTATTGAATGAGATCATGCTATACCTCATGTTCTTGGCTGGATCAAAACTGCTTCATCCCTTCTTATCACAAGACGATCTTAGTCTAAAACCAGCGGGTGATGTGCATTTCTTCAAGGAATGTTAGGCTTTTAATTTATACATTAGTACAGATCCAAAAGGTTAAAATGAATAAAGATATGTATATAAATAACTTAAACACCTTTCTTTTTCTGAATAATCCTTGCAGTTGAACTAAATGGAAAGCTTGAATGCACTCTTTAACTAACTTTATTTATAGAATAATTATACTATATGTATACTATACAATTACTTCTTACTTTGTGTGCTGTTGCTTTTTGGTGACAGACTACAGTGACCTTACCAACTCGAAGCAACAATATTCGGTCTGAACTGTGGCTCCCTCTTGTGGTGAACACAGTCAGTACATTTGTTTGGTCTATTTTAGCAGCTTTTTGATTCTGTTCCCTAAAAGTTTTGTAAAGATGAGTCAGAACTGGATGTCTGAAGCCGCCCTTGGCACTGAATTAAGTATTTACACATCAGCCTTTTTCAGACCTTTAAAATTCATGCTGCTTGCTGTGTTGTATGTATCACATGATTAGTTTTTGCTCAGTTTTTATAAAATTGACTGAGTTTTAGTCATTTTTGTGTTCGCTAAAGTCAACTAGCTGTTGCGGCCTTATTGAATTGGGACTAACAGACACAGGTAAAAACATTATCACCCATTTTTAGCCTTTTGGCAGAGGAAGAGGAAGATCTAATCTCTTTCTGTAACCTAAGAGCGAATATCTTTTTAAAGTAGAGAACTTTTGAGGAAAATGTAAAGGTTGCCGATGCTGCTGCTGCCTAAAAATTCAATACCAACTTTTTTTGATGAGTCCTGCCCTCTCAGATGGAGGAGGAGCCCACACCACTCTTCATCAGACAGGCAGACAGAAACACAATCTAGAAATTGAGCCTCAAAAGACTGGGCAAAATCAATTAGCCTTTTATGTAAAAAAAATTTTTTAAAAATCCATACATGTACATTTTAATGTTTGTATTATACACTAATAGTATAATTTTTCCTCCAGTATTGTCATTTTTTGTTATCTGTCTCTGTAAAGTCTGCTCTTTTTTTCTGTTTCAATCATTTTTTGAACTAGGAGACAAAAGAAAAAACCCTGAACACCATGTAAATTTACATTAAAAATAAAACAATAATTTAAAATACATCTTTGTATTCAGACACTGAAAATGTCCCCCAAAGTTGACTGAAAAGTCTGAAAACTTATCTGCTCTGTTTGCGGCTCTCATCCACACACAGACAAATTTATTGGAGAGAAAACAATCTCTTTATTCTGATCCTGCCACCTTTTAATTTAATTATGTGCTGAAGTGGTTAAGAACTGAGAGGAAATTTTAAATGGTATGGAAAGAAACACGTTTCGGGGGAATGTTCTTTCTTTGTATTTTCACATATTAATGTGGACATTTTCGCCATCTAGTGGTAATGCATGGGTATTTCAGCTTTTTTATTAGAACATTTGGATGAAGACAAAAATATAAACGAAGGGAAAAAGAATTTGTTTAAAAAAATATCCAGAGTAATGTAGGCGGGGCCTTTGAGTCGGAAAAATTTGGGAATTAAAAAAAAAAAGGAATTGTGAAGGAATGTCTTCAAAGCATACTAATGCTAATATCAGCAGCATCTTTCTTGAACAGTTTTGTTCAATTAAATACACAGAAAATATATAGTCTTTATGTTTCTGAGTGTGTTTTGTTTTATTTGTCTCCCTTCAGGAGTGCCATAGAAGAGGCCTATGCCAGGTCAATGACCAAACTTGCCAAGGCTGCTGGCAACTTCTCCCAGCTCGGGTGAGCTCAGACATTTTCCAAAGCTTCAGATGAAAGCAGTTTAAACCCAAATGTAAATATTAATAGAGTACGTACGCACTGACCCTTCTCACAGGACGTTCGCTCCAATGTGGGATGTGTTCAAGAGCTCGACAGAGAAGCTGGCTGGGTGTCACTTAGAGCTCGTGAGGAAACTGCAGGAGCTTATAAAAGAAGTACAGAAGTATGTGGAAGAGCAGGCCAAAGCACACAAGAAGGTAAGAAGCTTGGCAAATGATTGTGTGTGTGTGTGTGTGTGTGTGTGGGGGGGNGGGGGGGGGTATGGGCTGTTTAAAAGCACAGCTAATAATACCGTAAACAGGAAAAACTTATTAGAGCAGACTTTCATTTCAAGTTATTAATAATAGTGTTAATATTTGCACGTACAAATCAAGTACTTAAAGTACACTCATGAACCTCCAGACTCACCTTTTCCCTCAAATGTACTTTTACAAGATTTACAATAACTGTAGTCATTATTTCCTTAAAAAACAAAAAGAACTCTGCAGTATCACAACATGTATCCCAAAACACTACACTATAAACTACAGAAATTTGTTGTTGTTTATTTTAACCGTTTTTCTTTTGGCTGCATAAGTAGTTAAAGTTTGTGGCCACCTCTGTATACTATTTTCCTCCTGAAATGTTGGCTCACGTCGAGAGCAGCACATTCAACAAGTATTAACAACAGATTGCACATTTTTGGCAGGCACTAATCATGTTTTTGTGCATTCGTCTAAACCCCAAGACCCTTGCAGAGGGAGATGTGCGCCTCAAACTACGCTGCCAGTCAAACAGGATCCTATTATGCTGATGCCGTTTGCCCACATTTGAATGTTTTATGCAGAGATTTAGGGGGAAAACTATCCATATTTATATAAATGACTTCGCTCTGCAGAACGTACTTGATTTTCAAAGATGGTTGCTGTGAAAGCCCCATCTTATTGGGCTCCAGTATTCATGAGGGAGTCTCCAGAATGACTTGCGACTTTTGCAAAGTTCTCAATTTCCTCGTGTGAGGAGAGTCGCAGCCCCGTTGCTTGAGTTTTGAACATGTTGAAAAAACTTGTGCTTGTAGGCATCTCCAACTCATCTCAAGAACACTAGAGTTGTATTCTGACACCTGCAGGGAGCTCTACTCTGACAGAAAACATAAAAGGCTAATGTCCAAGTCCAAAACCACTCTGATAATAGGCAATAATTACTGAAAAACTGCCTATCTTCATTCTGAAGTGTACTCCAGCAGATTAAATCATAAATGTGGGCTTCAGCTGCCAAAATACAGTAGAACCTCTAATTACTAATTTAACTTGTTCCAACAGGTGATTTGCATGATGACATTTTGTATTTTGAACAAGATTTTCTCATAAAAAATAATGCAAATTGTTTCAATTCATGGAGTCACAAATAACAGAGTTAATGTTTACAGTCATTAATTTATGAAAAGTCAGAAGGGATGTTTTCTCTCTTTCTCTTCTACAAAGTCCAGATGCAGGACACTTGCTTCAAAATGTCATGAAAATGAGCCATAATGATGTCATTGTACAGGTTTGAATTGCTGATTAAGAATGGGGTTTTACAAGCCGTGCCACACGTCTCATCGGTCACTTGGTTCCAAATACTCAGAGTTCGCTGAAACTGCAGCTGAAAATTAACGTATACATTATTTCTCTCCAACTAGTCACCAACAGTTGCAGCCCAGTCAGATGCCACCTTTTGTTATCCTCTTGCTACAGTGTGTTCTGTGTTTCTGCATTGTTTGTTACAAAAACCCCTAAAAATTGTGAATGTTTTTGAGGCTGGAGGGGATTAGGTGTTGATGCTGGCAGGTAAAACAAATGTAACTGTAAGCCATTGCACCATGTTTGTGTCTTTTTTACTTTTAACTCCTAAAGCTGCTTTAAGTGGCTGTAAAACTAGAGCTGTGTGCCCTGATCACAAGCAGATTGCATATATTTTTCTGTAGTTATTATATAGCTTTCATTGCTTCCTTCTGTGCTGTGCCAAAGGTCCGTGTCTCGTGTGTGAGAATTAAACAAAAGAGCTAAAACAGTATTTCAGCAGAGCCATAAAAGGCCTGTGTCTACACTCAAATTGAATCTGTTATTTTTCCAAACTGGCATATTAAACGAGGGTGTTCCAGGACAAGTGCTGATGATTACAGCACTGGCTGACATATTCTTTGGTCCGCGTAAATGAGTAAATGAACCAGACATGTGCTTTTAGACAAAGGAAGAAGTGGCACCAACTCTGGAAGCCGTGCAGAACATTCAGAGCATCTCTCAGGCTCTTCAGAAGTCCAAGGAGATCTACAACGCCAAAACTGTGGAGCAGGAGCGCCTCCGCAAAGAGGGGGCCACCCAGAGAGATGTGGACAAGGTGGGAGGTCATTCTTTCAGATTCAGACAAACACACACACACACACACGTCATTATGGTAATAAGGCATGATGAAGTCTTTCAGAAACTTTAACTCTAGATGATGCTGAGTGGAGGTCCAGTTTCTCTACTTATTCAGGAATATAGAAAGTCATTGTTTGCCTTTAAAAGCCTGTGTTAGTCATTGAGCTGTTTGTTTACACTTTACAGGCCGGAGTGAAAGCCAAAAAAGCCACAGAGACCTACAAATCATACGTGGAGAAATATGCCAGTGCCAAGTCTGAGTTTGAGCAGAAGATGGCAGAGACTGCACAGGTATCATAAATCTCCCTCCGTGTGCTTTAATGAGAAACGTGCTTCCAGACTCTGCTTATCGTCTGCCTTTGGGCTGTGCAACACTTTTATTGTGTAATCTGCTCTACGTTCTTCTCCCTGTATCATCTCCAGATTGTGTTTTTTCCTCTGTAACGGAATCATTCTGCAGAGCTCTGATGGAATCCATTTGAGGGGCTGATTAGATAAACTCCAAATTAAAATCAGATCTGCAGATTTTGGCCTCCACATCCTGCCGTACCGCAGTGGAGCTGGTTCCAGTTAGTTATTGTTTTCCCTTCAGACAGAGCAGTGTTGCAGCTCTGCTTCCCCTGAATCACAGTCTACGGCTCATCTCCCACACTGCACATGTGAATGTATATTATAAACACCAAACATATGTGCTCCCTGACATCAGTACAGCTCCTTCATGTGTGTTCTCTTTGAGTGTGTTGTTGTGTGTGTGTGTCTGCTAACTGAAAGACTGAAGTGCAGTCACGGGAAAAAGAAAATCCACCCTTTTTTACTACTAGGATTTTACATATCAGAACATAATAACTGGTCTGGTCTTTATTAGGTTCTAAAACGATTCAAGTGTACAAAAACACACAACAGACTCCACCATGGCATTATTTATTAAACAAAAATGATGTCAAAATGGAAAGACTGTGTAAGTAAAACTAAATCTGGCCCCTAATCTAGCAGCTTGTAGAACCTCCTTGTGCAGCAATAACTCTCAGTAGTGGTTTTCTCTAGGGCCTCATCAGTTCCTCACATGATTGTGGAGGAATTTTGTCCTACAGCATCGCTTTGGTTCATTGAGGTTTGCAGACATTTGTTTCTTTTCACATCTCTTAAGGTCCCGTTACAGCATTTCAATCAGGTTCAGGTTCTGGACTTTGACTGGACCATTACTACCTCGATTCTTTTCTTTTTCAGCCATTCTGTTGTAGATTAGCTTCTGTGTTTGGGATCAAGGTCCTGTTGAATCATGGTCCAGTTTGGTCCAAGCTTCAGCTGTCAGGCAGACTGCCTCACATCTGACTCGAGATTCCTTTGGTCTACAGAGGAGTTCATGGTCGACTCAATGACTGTGAGGAGCCCAAGTCCTGTGGCTGCAAAACAAGCCCAAATCATCAACCCTCTCCCATCGTGCTTACTCTTTAGTATGAGATTTTGGTCCTGATATTCTGTTTGGTTTTCTCCAAATATGCCACCCTGCATTATGGGTACACATCTCTACTTTAATCTCATCTGTCCAAAGAACATTGTTCCACAAGTCTTGTGGTTCTTTTAGATGAAACTTTACAAAACCTAAGTCATGCTGCCATGTTCTGTTTAGACAGAAGAGGATTTCTCCTGCTACCCTTTCTACTTGTTCAGTGCTTTTTAATTGTTCTGTCTTGACCTTTAACCCTTAACCTCCTAACTGAGGCCTGTAGAGTCTCAGGTGGAGCTCTTGGGTTTTTGGTCATTTGTTTGAGCGTTACACAGTCTGACCTTTGGGTGAATTTGCTGGGACATTCATTCCTGGGAAGATCGGCAGATGTCTTTAATGTTTTCCAGTTGTGAATAATCTTCCTCTCTGTAGGATGATGAACTTCAAACAGTTTGTAAATGACCTTTAACCTTTTTTTAGATTGATGTGCAACAACAGTTGCTTCTCTAAAGTCATTGCTGATGTCTTTCCATCTTGGCATTGTGTTAACACTCACTTGTATGCTCCAGAGCAGCAAACTGACACAACTCCTGATTTTATAGAGCTGGTCCCATGGATAACTGTTAGTTAATGATAACAATCTATCAACAGAACTTGGTGTTTGTGTTGTTTTTTATTATTATTTTGAAAGCTAATGTTTGTGTAAATATGTATAGTGGGTTTAATGTTTGTCTTCATTCTTCTGATTTTACCTTAAAAGCACAAACTCATTACCAGCTTTAAAGCAGTGACATGCGGTGAGGTTCATGGGTGGTGAGGCACTGACTCCTTTAGAGTCAGATTTACAAATATATAAACCCATAAGGGTATCTTATTCAATTGGCTGCTGGTTATTTCGTATCTCATCAGCGATCTTCACACACACACACACACACACACACACACACTCTCTCTCTCTCTCACACACGTAAGGTACGTGTTAAAGGTACGTAGAGATAAGAAAAAATTACTATTACATGACTGTCACTCGCCTCTGCGTAAAAGGACAGCAGCAACAAGCTACCGTTGGCTCACGTGCGCCCCCTTCAGTGCGGCAGAGTACTGCCCGGCCCCCCCTTTGCCTTTTCACTGCGGTTTTCTGTCCCATCAGCAAAACTAAATATGTCACTAACAAACATTAAACGTAAATGGTTAAAGACATTAGCCAGACTGTGGAAAATCAGGCTATATAAACCATTATATTGACGACATGCACCAATACGGCAACAGGCACAGGCTAATTGCATGTATCAACCCAGTTTGTGATGGATTGCGCAATCAGAGGTGAAGCTCGGCTCGTTGCTGCTGCACCTCGTGTTTCACCCTCGTATTTGAACAGGAAATATGCAATTTCAGCGGTTTTGACTATAAAAATGTTCAAAATTAGTTAGAGCAGAGGACAAATATTAATATTCATTTTATGTTTTTTTTTTTCTTGTCATGATGACAGGTGAGGCTCTGAGCTGCTAGCTCTGCCTTTCCTGACCACACGTCCCTGCTTTAAAGTCTGTAATCGGTTCTGCTGTTTAAAGCCAGAAATGGTTTTTTATTGCATGCCACCACCATGACTGACATGTTATGAAAGGATTTGTGTGTATGAGGACCTCAGACCACCCAAACAGTTACGCATGAAAATGAAAAGAAAGAAGAAGAAACTGTTCCCTTGGCTTTATTTTTCCATATTTTTTTTGTTTTACATGTATTTGTTGACACAGACACAGTGATGCAGTTAATTGAATTTTAAGAGTCTAATTTGTCACATTGCAGCACCATAGCCATAAATATTATCAATCTGTCTTCCAGAAATTCCAAGACATTGAAGAAAACCACATTCTCCAAATGAAGGAGATCATTCAGTCTTACTCGCAGTCTGTGGAAGAAACGCATGTTCAGATCGGAGAGGTGAGTGTTTCTATGCCACAACACACGCATACATACTGTAAGACGTTCCTGTGGGTGGAGTAGGTGTTTATCTTTTACCTGAAGCTGTGTTCACTGTGTGTTACATGAATTTGTGTCATTTCTGATCTCGTTAATCGTTTAACTGAAAAGCAGGAAAAATTCCATTAATCCTTATTTGCTGAGTAATTTAAAAACTGATCAAAACTGCCTCTCAGTGCTCATCAACGGCACTTTCTAAACATGATAATTAAGTTTCCTAGAGATGTATGTTTTGGTTTGAGAAAACTGCATCAAATCGAGTTGTAAAAGCTTTCAAACATTGTTTAAAACGGCATTAATCAGCGTTTAACCTCACCCAGGGGTTGTCTTTTTCATTTATGTATTTAGCTTTTAGTGTTGTAGTATTACCTAAAACTACAAAACTACATTCTGCCAGTGTGTTTTCATCCTTTTGTAGCAGCGCTTTTGCATTAATGCTGCTAGTTCCCTCGTGGCCTGCAGAGGGCGACACAGCTCCACAGTAAACGTCCCACTCTGGCGCTCAACTGGTGGTACGTTGGAAAATATGAGGTCTGACGATCCCCCACCCCACGCCATTGCAGTAGACTCTGCCTGTTGCTCAACCACAATAAAACACTGACGAGAGGTGGTTAGATTTTACAAACCAGGAAGTCTTAAGCTGTTTATGAAAATGTGGTGTGGTGCTAAATGTGATGTTGGAAGTATCATTACTTAAATTTATTAGAGGAAGAAACAACTGCTGGATTGCATTATTGCCTGTGCACTCAGTGATGATGTGCACTGTTGTATACACATCATGAATTTGTGAACTATAAACTGTTCATGCTTTGGAAGTTATTTATGTGCCATGAAACACTCCAGACATACAGCTATTTTGACGTAATAATCATTTATTAATGTTCTTATTCTCGTTCATTTCACCCTATGTATTCATGAGTGTGAAACAGTTTAAAAACTGACCTTTAAAACTCTGTTGTTAACCTAATAATCTTCCTAAAAATAAGCATTTATTCATAACCAAGGTGCAAATTATACAGTAACAGTTGAGTCTTTCAATCCTACAGACTTTCTTTGGTTGGCTGAAGTCTAATTATGCTTCCAGTACTTTCTCTGTTTTAACAGAAAGCATCTCGTCTGTAGTGATTATTATAAATGATATTCAGTCAAACAGTTCACATGAAACGGTAATCTCTGTAATCAAATGTCACAAACAAAATATTCTAGAGCAAGACTGCCAACAAAACAGAGCAGAACGTACATCACATTACAACACATAAGGTCTGTTCTTTACTGTTAAAGGTTACATAATCATTTAGTTTAATTTTAAGGGTGCCACTACACTAAAGCATTCTTTTTACTCTGATCACAATTTTCATTCCTGGCAGCTTAAAAAAAAAAGCATGCAAATTTAGTATCAAAATGTGCAGTTTAAATGGTAATAGTGTGTTATGACTTTTCCTAGTGGGACCTTGTACGCTGTGGACATTTTTCTGTTTTGTAAGGTCAGGTGGCCGTGGCGGCCATAATGAATTAAGTTGGCTCAACAGGTTGATCCGCTGTAGGTGTACACTCAGTGATTACTTTCTGACAGGTTTAATAAAATCCGCCCAGTGTTTTATGAGATATTTAGCTAACAGACAGACAAACAGATACAGAAGCAAAAACGAAAAACCAGGCCCACCTTATGCCTTTTGGCATCAGGTGATTATAGAAACATGCTCTTCTTCTAAACGGCAATAAAAAATATTAAAAAAAAACAATGTGCCAACCTACTGAGAGTCTTACTCCCAGGCTTTCCTTTATTAATAAAATGTTCTGGCAGGAAACAAAAATAATAGTGATTGTAAAAATAGCTGTTGTTTTGCACATACCATGACCCTCCAGCACTAGAGTCCAAGTCTGAGCTTCTCTCAGTCTGGTCTCATCGAGGACACGTGATTGCAGATGGAACCAAACCAACGCAGTCTCACTTGTTTTAGCTGTCTATCAGTAGGGATTGTGTGTGTGCAGTTATACCAGAGAGGTGCCTTTTTATGTTCATATTTTAGGCAGAGATGTGTGTGTGTGAAAGTGTAGGGGGGGTTAAACTCTCACTGTGGAGGCAGGTGTGTCTGTCACTGAGCATGCTCTGTTTGTTTTTGTAAGTGAACATTTGTGTGTGAGCGAGGATCGCTTCGGGGCAGACGCATGTGGGTGAAACTCTCAGTGGGGAATGAGGTCTTTGTGTGTGTGGGTGTGAGTGTGCATGTGTGTGTGTGGATGACCTGAGCGGCCTCCATCATGGCAGCACCTGACAGATTGCGTGTGCTGCTCCGAGCAAACTTTCTCACCACGGCATCCTCTCTGTGCCACCTCACCTGCACCACCCCTCCCCCTCCCCCAACATCCTCATGCATGGCTAATGCACTCCCATCTCGCCGCGGGGGGTGGGGGGCAGACACACACGCATTTGTGTACGCGTCTTGGTTTGACACTAGAGCTGCTCCACGCTTACAGTATCATGCACATCTAAATGGTTTAGCGCAATTGCCCTCTGTTCTTCATCACACTGTCTCCCCCATCCCCACTTCCTCTCCCCCCCTCCACACGAACACAAAAGCATGCATGCACATCAAAACAGACAAGCAAACAAACACCAACCTTCCTGCGATACTGTCCAAAGGCAGTCTGTGACAAATATACGTGCGCTCTGACTTTGTGGACTCACCATAAAGTTAAGCATGTCTTCACATGATAAAACTTAAAAATGATTAAAAAGACTCTGATTAAGGAATATTTGCGTTATTACATTACAGATTACAATATGACATTACATTCTGATGTTAAATATAACATTTAAGTGTACAGTAAACAAAACAAACATTACTTAAAAGCAAGCGATTGTCTCAGGATAGGCCAAGTTATCAGATCTAACACTCCTTAAACTGAAGACCACACAACTTTGCGACTGCATCTCATATGGTTTTGATGTTATTATGTTTCACATATTTTCTCTCACATACAGTGGGTTGCAAAAGTATTTACCCTCTTCATATTTTGTGGCTTTGCACCTGGTATTTAATTTGATTTTTAATGTGATTATAACTAGTAATTCTACAAAAATACTTCAGATTAACTAAGTTAAATAGGAATAACTTGTTTTAAATGACTTTACATATCTGTCTTTCTCTCTCTCTCTCTCTCTCTCTCTCTCTCTCTCTCTCTCTCTTTCTTTTTATATATATTTATATATATAACAGGGTTTCCCCCAGTGTATTATAAGGCTTTGGTGACCTGACCACCAGACTAAGCTCGGTTTGTTTATTATAAATACGTCATTTTTTTATACACATTTTTTCCCACCCGCACCCCCAAAACCGCTACCTTAAACTACCTCACCGCGTGAAGGTACGCGCGCCAACAGTGACACAATCACGCTGTCTCCACCCCTGCGCGAAGGTCCCGCGCGGTGTCGCGCCGTGTACCTTTTGTAACTTGGGGCGGACCGCGTGTGGCGCACTCCATTCAAACTGGACGATTTCAATGCTCAGAGAATATTAGTCCTGTGATGGGCAAATCACAAGTAACTAACTAGCAAATAACTCAATGAAAGTCAAACTGAATGCTTTAAAGTTTAAACATCCTCTCTGTATCCCAGCCAGAATACGTGAAGCCATATTTGATGTGACAACCATCTGCTCTCCTTTTTACCATATTTCCACTGGTTTACGTAGCGTACTGCCCCCTGTCTTTTCGGAGAAAACTGCACCGACTTAAGCGCCAAGTATAAACGTACCCACCACGCGCTCAGGTCTGCGCGCTGTTAGCGGAGCCCTGCGGGACTTTAATGAGCCCTGAGGTTGAGCCACCTTCAGCTACCTGGAGTTAGCAGGTCGATGGAGCAGCAACAATAAACATTGAACGAGCTGGTTTAACCAAAAATGGTTAGTTGAGCCGAAATTCAGCGGGTGGCTTTACAAGACCGAATATGGTAAGCATGTTTTGTACTTAGTCAAAATATTATCCATGTTTACTAGTAAAATGATGCTATTAAATTCAGCATTAGATATAGTGATCCAACATGCAGCCTGTGCCACAAAAAGCACAGTACAGTACAGCATCTGTCTGTTTTCAGAGTTCTCTGTTGTTATTCACTGGCCTTGATGTGAGACGTGTGTTGATGCTTTGTTTGCACTTTTTCATTTATGTTAATTTAATTTATTTGTAAATGTGACCTAAATAAGAATTCAAATTAGGTGCAAACAATTAGTATTTTTTTTATTGTATTTTTGTTTAAAAAAGTATTTCAAAAGTGTCTTTTTGTAAAACTGTAGTTGTGTAAATATTTGACACAAATATCTCACAATATCACATAATAAATAGCCATATTTTCAACTTTCCTGTCAACTTTAATCTTTTTTTTTTTACTAAATCACGGTCGGCCGGCAAACGGCCACCTACCACCGGGCTTAGCCTCTTTTCTGGGGGAAACCTTTTGTAATAATCTGAGATGACAAAAGGCCAGTGTTTTGATGTATAAAGAAAACATTGGAAAAAAGAAATGTAAAGACTGTAGAAAAAAAATCAAGTTTGTGTGCAAAAAATTTAGACAGCTCTGAGGTCAGTGTGTGACATCATTATTCTGCCATTCCGTGGTAAAAAATTTAAACCGTGATTGTGAAGAAATTGTTAAAGATATCAAAATGTCAGTTCAGTCACGTAAAGTCCAACTTCCTAAGGCCTATTTAAACTTCAAATGATGTTTCTGCTGTGAAGTATGTCTGAGTCATAGAGTTTCAAAGAGAAATGGAGACGGTTAGCCCACTTGTTTCATCAGTATCCTATTGTTGTTCATTTGAAAACGTTTTTTGTGTATTTTTGTGAATTTTGTCTTGATTAAGCTGCATGTTTTGATGTATATTTTGAATGTTTTCTTTTGTTGTTGTTCTTTTAAATCTGTAAGATATAAAAACAAACAACAATTGGGGGTGGAATAGTAACAAGAAATCCTATTTTCTGTGAAAATGCGGTGAGAATGCTGACTTCTTAATGACTGCTAAAATTAGATGAAGCTGAAACTGAGTTGTTAAAGCTAAAAGAAGCATAACACTAGCTTAAAGGAACAGAACTGTAGCGAAAAGCCAAAAGAAAAAATGCTAGCAACTGAAAGTAGCAACATGCTAGCTTAAGATAAAAGTAGCAAAATGGTAGCTTGAGCTAAAAGTACCAAAAAGATAACTCAAAGCTCAAAGTAGCATAACACTAGCTGACAGCAGTAAAGACTTAGCTAAAAGCTAGACAGAAGTATTAAGGGTACTTTAAACTAAAAGCTAAAGTTTAAAAGTAGATAACTGTTAGCTAAAAGTAGCAAAAGGCAAGCTAAAAGTAGGAGAACGGTAGCCAAAAATTAAAGTAGCATAAAAAAACAAAAATGCTGAAGTAGATTTTAAGGAGAACAACATTTTTGGAAGACCTGAAAATACCTCAATGTATTTCTATGGGGAAATAAATAAAGTTAAATATTTTGAAACATAAAAGTTACAAAAATCAAACATCACAACACTCATCGCCTGATTGAGCTGAACATTTTGATGTATGAATGACTAAAATAGCACAAAATATGCAGAGGTAGTTAGAAAATACTTATGTATTGGCACCTTTAGTAACACCAACTTGAGAACTAAATTTTAGAGATAAACATACTGATCATTAATTAAATGTAATAAATCAATCAGATCAACAGGTGTAGTCTTTAGATCTACAAATAGGACTTGTTTTCTCATGACTGTTCATGTTTTTTTCCTCTGCAGGTCCACAGTGAGTTTGTGAGGAACATCGAGAACACGTCAGTGACGAGTTTGATACAGAAACTGTCTGACAGTAAAGGGACGGGACGGGAGAGGCCAGGTGAGCAACCAGAGCCCTGGGTGTTTCATTCTGATCTGCGAGTTTACATGTTTCCTGCCTGACCCTGCCTTTAACAGAGGGAGGGGTCTGTGTTAGAAGTAAGAGTGGGCCATCAGAGCCAATCACAGTAAGCTGCTGGAAATTTAGTCCGGCTTGGCATTCCAGTTAGCATGTGACACACGGGGGGGGCTTTGCTGTGTTTGCAGATTAAACCGGCAGAACCAACTTTTTGACGAGGTCAGAGCTCAACAATGACTCTTGTGTAAACTTTGCCATGCCACAATAATCAAGGGAACAGTCCTCGGTTTTATTTGGCTTCAGCCCCCCCCCCCCCCCCCCCCCCCCCCCCCCCCCCCCCTTCCACACACATCCACATAAGTTGGTCAGTTATTTAAATTCAAGTTCCAAATCTTTACTTTTGAGCTCGCAGCTGTTTTACTAACACAAATCGGTGCAACCTGCTGGATGTGACCAGGCGACCCCGTTATAAATCTGACCTCCGCAGTCCCTGCGCTGCCTGTTACGTCAGGACACTGACACAAAGGCTTCACCGCTGCTGTGTTTGTGTGTACACAAACGTTGACCCCCGTGTCCAAACACTTTGTCCGGCGAGTGGTGGCCTTCATTTGTTTGGACAGCAGAATTAATTGAGGTTGAAAAACGGGGAGAGGGGAAAAAAAAAAAAAAAAAACTGGTCTGAAAATTCCTCTTGTATCAAGCTGTTCATTAGAGGTTGCACAGCAGCTCCGGCGCTGTCAGAAAAATAAGCTTTGTGTCTTCTGATGAAATGGCTGAACGGATGGCCAGACCAGGCCTTTTACACTCACACACACACACCCACACACACGTAGGGAGAGAGAGAGGGGTTGAATAAACTTTCTATTGCGGAAACAATCCCAAAGTGACACGCTGCGAGGCGGGGGAGGGATGTGGGGAGGGGTTCGAACTGTTCAACGATATCCAGCTGAGCTGTCAACTGGCAGTGGGCCAGACACGCAACCCCCCTCCTCCCCCCTCCCAGTGCCATGTGAAGCACATGCAATTTAAAAAAAAGCTTTTTCTGCTCATGCGTGACTGCACGGTTTCCTCACAGAGAGTGGGGGGGAAAAAAGAAAAAAAAAGGAAACATCTTCTCCTGTGTAAACACAGTCGTCCGTCTGTTTGGGAGATGTTTAAACACTTCCTAATGTCCGTCCAGATCTTAGGAATATTCATGTGTGCGGTTTGGACTCTCTTTGTGTAAATATTGTCAGATGCAATCACGGGACGCTAACGGCAGAGAGTTCCTGCTCTGCCTCAGTCCTGTGTAGATTTTCCAGCCACTATTCCGCTTCTGGGAACCTTTTGATACCTTTGCGTGATCATGTCAGGAACTGCTGCTGAAAAATAATTGAAGGCCTTGCATTTTTTTAAAAAGGAATGCATATTGCCTGCCACCGGCCATGCCAGAGTTTTAAACTAAGATCATATTATGTTGAGAAAAGTTAGTGATATTGTGCTGTTTGTCCGTGCTCGGAGTATGTGTGATGAATGACTTCTAGCTATCACCACACCCAAGTTATATCCATTTCTGTGTTCGTTAAGGTTTGTTAACTCTGGCAGTCATCTTGAATTAGATTCATTTTAAAAGTTAATCTGTTGTAAATGTTAATCTGGTAGTTTTGTTAAACTCCATCATGAGATATTTTGCTAATAGACAAACAAAGCAACGCACTCACGTGAAGACAGGCTCTTCATTGCCTTTTTGCCTTCAGCAGCATGCGATCAAGACTATCTCAAGTGAGCTGTCCTGTGAGCTTCTGTGTTTCTGGATTTTTGTTTTGATGGGCGTTAAACTCCTGTGACGGTGGTTTGTGCTGCTGTTGTGTGTTTGCCAGCAGTGAGGAGGGCGGATTCTGCACAGCAGAGTGGATCCGTCATCTGTGTACTTTATCCACTTGACTTGGCGTGCTGCGTGCCTCTCGTGACTCGCTGCCTCCCTGCGCTTCCTTCGGCGCTGCTCGCTCCAGACAATGCGCCGATTCTGCTCGCGACCGGCGTCCTCTTGGGAGAGCCCAGCGGACCACCGCCGCCACCGCATGCATTCTGAGTTAAAACGTTGTTAGCTTTGTTGTTTTCAGGTCAAGGCACGTTAGTGGATCAGGAATACAGCCAGAGGGTCCGGCCTCGTCTTTGTGTCTCTGTCTGTGTCATCCTCCTGCTCATCTTCCTGTTCAGCCTCTCAGTTATAGAAAGCATTCAGAATATCTGTATCCATCTGCTCTGACTGCAAACAAACAGAACGCCGTGTTGTCACATTTCCCTTTTACAGCAGAGCTGATAAAGTCCTCTAAATTTCCCTGAATGACATGAATTCATGAATCATTCCTTCCTTCACCCACCGCTGAAGGCGAGGGCAGAGTGATATTCTTTTTGACGGGTCTCTGCGTCCCTTTGTCTGTACTATTAGCAAAATATCTCATGAACCATTGGATAGATTTTAATGGAACTTTAAGAATGTAATTAATAAATGCACATCTACAACACATTAACTTTAGGAATTAACTTGATTCAAGATGGCCACCACTTCAGAGCAGTCTTGGCAAACACAAAAATGGCTACAGTTGTGCAAATATTTTGCTAAAAATTGGTGTAACACCAATCTGAGCACTACACGTTACACAACATTTTACTTAAATCCTTGGCAATAACTGTTGGAATGATTCCTGTTTGTCCTGTTAGCAAAATACTTTATGACTCACTAACTGATTTAAATGAAACTCAGCAGAAAATAACTTTTGGATGTACATCTGTAACTGATTAACTTTTGGAGTCAACCGAATTCAAGATGGCCAGTGCAGCTAATCGACCTCAGCCTACACAAACATGGCTGTACCTCAGTGAATTTTACAGACATTGAGCTAAAAATTGGCATGGTAGAAGCTGACTGATTATGTGAAACATCTCATGAGCTTAGGCATAATATTATTTTCAAAGTTTGACTAAAATAGCAATAACTTCCTCATTTCTCAACAGAAGATCTCATGATCATGATCTCATTCTTAGACTCAGACAGGAAAGGAGACGGGCGATATGCATTCCTTTAAGAAATGCTAGGCCTTTTAATGTTATTTTTGTGTGTGTCTCAGCTGCTTGAAAACCCTCAGTAAATCTTTCTGAAGTGATGTGTGATGCATGACAGTGGAAGAGCAGTATCTTGGGGCCAAATGTATATAATTGATGAGCAACAAGTCAAGTGTGAACCGGTTGTTTTTGGCCGTTTTCTCATCGCGTGATTGATGTTTCTGAATGACTTAAACAAATATTATTTCGCTAACATCAGTTCACTGATGGTTGTTCACCAAACGATATAGATATGAGCATATGTTCATAGATCAGTGTGGCTGTGATTCTGTTTGTTTGCAGACTGTTGTTTATCCTGACTGTTTCCTGGTGCTTAAAGAGAAAGTGAAGGGGGATTTTCCTAAGACAAAAGAGCAGATTTCATTATTACCCTGTGCCAAATGTGGAAGTGTTATGATTTCGTTTGTGTTTGTTTATCATGTAAGCAAAATATCGGGGCAGCCACTGGTTGTACTCCTACAACTGACCTTAGCCGACACAAAAACAGCCAAATTACAGATATTGACTGAAAATCTGCTGTGTTGGCAGCTGAGAATAATTCACAGCGAATGCTCAAAGTGTTGCACATTGCGCGACATCTTCGCTTAAAACTTTAGCGTCACCTGTTAGAGTCGAGACCGTTTTTCTGTTAGCATAATATCTCATCAACCAGCTGCCACCAAATAACAGCTGACCAACCTTAGCCACCGCAGAAATAACTATAACTCAGTTACATTTATAGATACTGAGCTGAAATCCGGTGCGAGAGCTAGCATGAGATCGTGTATATGGTCATTTACAAGGTTGGACCAAAGCAGCTACAACTCTGTGATTTCTTAATTTAAGATGATCTTAGTTGAAAACCTTTGCAAAAAGTGATATGCATTCCTTCAAGGAACACTAGACCTTTAATCCTACATTTTTTGTCCCATTGTAATAGGGTTATTAGCTTTATGTGTCCCAAGTGGGTCAGTTTAGTTCCAGCTTAGTGCAGACTCCACACCAGCGTATTTCTCTGAATACTTTACATTTTTAGAAGAATAAATTTGTTATGTTGATGATTCCAAGTGCATCTCTCTGAGGGAGCATTTCTGGTGTTGTGTAATGTTGTGTGTCACATCTCTGTGAGGCCCACCAGACACACAGTTGACTCCTGAACTGACCCAGTTTGCCCTGTGGGAGCAGCCTCGCCCTGTTTGTGTGACTAGACTGCATGTTGTGTGTGTGTGCATAAAGATTGCGTGATGCACTTTCATAGCAGTCGCAGCAGTGGGTCTGTTACCCTTCCTGTGCCAAGCAAACCTAAATGTTTTTATTTTTTCTCTCATTAGGACCCATTGAGTTTGAGGAGTGTAACACAGCCATTGCAACAGAAGGTGAGTTTTTGTGTTAGAGCTTTAAAAATATATTTTAACAGACACATTTTCAGTGATATTTTACAAAATTAAAACAATGTAGAGATCTGGTTAATGTACCAACAAATCTGAGATATGTGAAATCACAGATTTTTCCTTCTTTTTTTTTTCCCCGTGTTAAAATGTTTTGTTTTTGCTTTAAGGTGCCAAGCCCCGAAAGAGAAAACCTTTTGGCATTCCAGGTCGAAGGAAAGACAAGGACACAGATTCCACGTGAGTGGCCACTTCCCATTTTGTTCAGTTTGCTGGTTTTACCGGTTTCACCATAAACGTGAAAGTATTTTTTTCATCTTCTCTTTCAGGGAGTCCACGGAAGTTGAAGCTGCTGTGAGTATAAAACTTATTAAAACAGACATTGACTCTATTCTCCATCTTCCTGGGTTTGCTTTGTGTCTGTTTCATGTCGCTTCAGTCAGTTATTTTAATGTCAGCCTGCAGGAGGTGGACCAGATCCTTCTCTTCTGTTTGTTTTGTAGATTTGCTCATTCATTCATCTCTCTCTGTTTGTGCTTGTAGAACACTGCCAATGGTGCTCCCCCAGGATATTTTGGGTCCATAGACATCCAGAACGCTGTAAGCAAGCTAATGACACCTGCCAACACACACAATAAATGTTGACATACAGAAGACAAACACATTTTATTTAATTAAAAGCAGTGATTTACAAACAACTGACAATTACAGCTTAGTTTTAAATCAGAAAGTACAAGAAAACACTTTTTATTTTCTGTAAGTGGCATTTATAGGTATTTATTGTGATGATCCAGATTAAAAGATCAACATAAGCTTCTGAGCTTATAAAGATTATTTGGGTTGTTCAGTTGTGTGTCAGCTGCATGTTTTGTATAAATTATGGGATCAGTTTCCAGCGCTCCGTATCTGGATGTGTGGATGGAATTTAAAAATATATATAAATACATGTGTATTAGGTTTTTTTATGTCCAGTGTTTTTATTGTCTATCTATTGCATTCTCATTTCAAACTTTGTTACTTAGCTGAGATGTTGTGTAAAATGTAAATAGACATTGAACTGAATGCAATGATCAGCAAATCTCATAAACTCATATTTTAGTCACAACGGAACAAGTAAACATATCAAATGTTAAAACTGATAAATTGTACCACTTTTTTTAAAATAAGGTATTTAAATTTTTTCTGGTAGCAACGCATCTTATATAAGTTGTGACACGGTCATGTTTCCCCTCTGTGAAGCATCCCTTCTTCTTTACCAACAGTCTGTAAACATCTAGAGCTGAGGAGAGCAGCTGCTGGAGGTTTTAGAGGAGAATGTTGATCCATTCTTGTTTGATGTAGGAAGTCTGGCGATTCAACCGTCCTGGGGCTTCTTTGCTGAATTTTTTTTATTGGATGGGAACATATGTTGTTAGAAAACCTGTATACAGTGTTGTGCATTGATGGTGCCTTTCTAGATGTGTAAGTTGTCAATGCCATAGGCACTATTGCACCCACATACCATCAGAGAGGCAGGCTTTTGAACTGTGCACTGATAGCAGCAAGGATGGTCCCTCTCCTCTTTAGTGCCGAGGACGTGGTGTCCGTGATTTTCATAAAGAATTTCAAATTTTGATTCATCATTTTTTTTTCTTCCAGACTGGTAAACCTCTGCCCATCTTTACATCTGCGAGGTTCAGCTTCTCTAAAATGTTCTTTTTAAATTTGGGCAATTAACCTAATTCATAGTAAAATGCTCCTCCATCTGTTCCTTATTTGTACCACTTACTTTTACTGTCTGTTGTTGCCACTGACCCAACTTATTTGAGATATGTTGCTGCCATAAAATTCAAAATGACCTTGTGTTTTCTTAAAATTGTTCAGTTTCTTAGTTTAAACATTTGACATGTTTACTATGTTCTGTTGTGAATAAAAATATGTTTATGAACTATTCATATTATTGTTTTGTTTGCATTTACGTTTTACACAACATCTCAACTTTCTTCCTAAACTCATCACGCCACCCATAAGTTTAACAAGACAAAATTTAACTCCACTAAATTTAACTATAATAATAATAATAAAATCTATAAGATTTATATATTGTTTTGTTTTACTTTTTCTTAGTTATTGTTCTTTTAATATAGTGTGAACTAGTTTTTGTGATATTTTGTCTTTATATTACTCTCCTTTTTTTAAATAAGGAACATTTGAACAGAATCTGCACTTTGTTAGAACAATAAAAATGATAGATCAAAAAATTAAATTTAGCTGCTGCTGATGTGCTACAACTATCTAATATAAAACGTTTATTTATTGTTTTATTTACCAATTAAACTCTTTGCTTCTCTTTGTTGTAGAATGTGCCTCAAGTTGATGCAGAGGGCTTCTGTATCAGACCAGAAGCTAATGAAAATGATATCCTTTTGATATGTCTGGATGCTGCTCCTGCTCCGGGTTGACTTCAGCCCATAGGACCTTCCTGTAGTTTGAGGCCCGGCCCAAATATAACAGACTGTTTTATAGTCCCTCTTCCTTTCGGATCTCCTCTTGCTGTCTTTATTTTATTTGCTTGTTTTCCTTAACACGTCTGCTTACATGCCAAAGACAATTCCTTCTACTCGTCCAGCGACTCGGAGGACGAAGACGAGCCCAGGAAGTTCCACGTGCAGATCAAACCCGTTCAGCCGAATAACGGCACTCATCAGAACCGAGGCAACATCGACGAGCTCAAAGCCTCCATCGGAAACATCATCCTCTCACCTTCAACCTCGGTATGACTGCATGAGAACAGAAGGAAACTTGTTGATGTCTCTGTTCAGTAGAAGTCTGTGTCACTGATGGAACACTAGAGGGCAACAGGAGAACATCTAAAGTCTGACAGGAGGGGATTATTATTTACTGAAGTGTATTTATCCTGGAGAAGCAGTCTTTAATGTTTAATTTGGTTTATAATCTTCATTAGTTTCTGATTAATTCACTTGCTTCATGCTTTGATTTGACTCAAAACTATTATTATTTTGTCTGTTTAAATAATAGTCTTAACCACACATACAAAGAAACCATACTCCCAAATACACATACACAAATAAAACAGGAAAGTTAAACAATACTGATATCAGTGTTATACGAATTATCACACATGGCTCAAATGACTGAGAAGGTGTTATTCGAAGCATTCACTTATATTTTATATAAATCCTTGAAACTCTACTACTTGTTGGAAGAGCAAAAAAATTCAGTTCCTACTTTGCACATTTTTCCATCTTTATTTAACAAGAAATATCACTTGAGCAGAGAAGCAACTGAACAACATCCTAAAACACAATATTTATACTTTACCCTTATCAAGGTTTTCAGTATTTGTCTTAAATATTTTAAATCCTTGGAAGAGATTTACGTGTTTTCAGTTCATTGGTGAAAGAAGTCCTATTATTCCTGTAACTGACACATTTTCCTTTTAACAAGTTCTGATTCTTGTCATTTTAGACACTGTTTCTTCTGAGTTCAGACTTATTTTCTCTGATTGGGAACAGTTAGGAGGCAAGTTGTTTGTAACCTTAAACGTTATTTGACCAACATGAAGGCTTTCTAAATCAGCAAACCTCAAGGTTTATTTGTTTGAATAAATAAGTTGCTAAAAGGTGCACTGTAGGTGGCTTTATTGACGATTCTTAGTGCTGTTTTTGGAATGAAAATACAGGATTAGTAATTGTTTTGTTTGCATTTTCCCAAACTCTTAAACAAGTTCTATAAGGAAATATTAGGATGTGATGGAATATATGTAGAGAATTTATCTTAATAAAGTTCTTGATCTTATGTAATATTGCAACAGGTGTTGATGATTTTGCCTGAACATCATTTCTTTGTAGTTTCCAAAAGTTTATGATCAATATTGACATGTAAAAATTTAGACTGGTGTATTTTTTCTGCTTTTACATTTTCTCTAGTCATTTTTTGCTCAACAGTTCAAGCACCAAATAATGTAGACTTAGTTTTAACTGAGAATTTGTTTACATCAAACCCTTGATTAATGGTTTTCCTGATCTCCAGATCCGTTTTTGTTTTGTTTTGTTTTAGAGTCTGATGTTGTCGAACTTCACTCAGCTCGTCTTGGTTCCCTTTCTGATCTGTGACTTCACTCCTGCAGCCCCTCATTCAGCTCTTTGTCCTCCCCCCCATCACTCAGTGGCTGAATTACTCTCCGCTGCGCTAAGAAAATAGCTGTAGTTGGTAAAACGTAAAACCAAAAAGTTGCTTTTGAGCGTCTGAGGAGACACACAGTGTCGTGAAGGAGCTCACGTAGGTTTTACTCATCAGCTGATCTCCAAACGAAGGTCACGGCCTCTCCTGTGCTCCCCGTTTGCCACAGATCTTCCTCACATTCTTGGGTTGTTCCTCACCCCTTTCTCACCTCATATCTTGATGTGCTTTGGCTTCTGTTTTTTATTAAAACCTTTTGGTTTCAGACCAGTCTCTGCTATTGATCTTTTATGAAGTTATATTTTACAGTTGTTCTCCAAATATTAATCAATCAGTTTGTTTTTCTTTTCGATGGCTTCAGAAGGGATTCAGTGTGAAAAGATTTAAGACATTATTTTTTAATTTTTTTTATTTGCAGTTTAGTTTATTTTTTTCAGGATTAATTTCTCCTCCTAAAAGGACAACACAGACAGCTCATTCTCCCCCAAATGGCTAATTTAAAATGATGTAACAGATTAATTTCAAATAAGTTGTGACACGGTCATGTTTAGAATAATTAGAATTATGATAGTCTGTCTTGTTTTATGACCCGTTTTGTTATTTGTAATATTTTGTATTTTGAAAAATAAATATGATCGAGATAAGTTCATATTTAGATGGGTATATGAACGGCAAATCTTTGTAAAAAAAGATCAAGATGTTTCATTGTTATTATTTTTCTTTTGAAGCTTAGTTTGTTTTTCTTTTAGACTCAAACTGAGGATTAATTTCTCCTAAAAGGAGAAAAACAGACAGCTGTCGGTGTGTAATTATAAACCAGCAGATTAGCTCTTTTCTCTGTCTGGTAACATTTATTTTCTTGCTCCGATTCGCAGAGAAGTTTTAAATTAGAGTTCGAACTCTTTCTCCGAGGTGGTGAGCGCTGGAGCTTCATCTGGAGTGAATTATTGAGCGGTGTTCGGCGGCCTTTTTTGTTTTTTATTTTTCCTTTCTCCTCACTGCTCATTTTTCTGTCTTTTTCATTTCTTCTCCTGTTTGGTTCTCCCTCCATGGTGTTCCCTTTATTGAACTAGCAATGGAAGTGTGTGTGTGTGTGTGTGTGTGTGTGTGTGTGTGTGTG
>NC_051443.1:6213600-6318610 GCF_001649575.2 Kryptolebias marmoratus
CCCTGACAGCCCTCCTAACCTTCCTTCTTGTAAGAAACAGGGTTTTTATTGAAACTGATGCTCTTAGTTTCTTTAGCTTTACTCGTCCTCAGGAGTGTATCAGCCGTGTCTTGTGTTTCACAGTAGGACTTGGCAGATTTATGTCTGGAAAGAACAAAAAAAAAAAGAAAGAAAGAAGGACAGATCTGTGAAGGAAGTCGGTGAAGTGTTGGTGCTGGGGGGGTGTGGGGGGTCACGCTCTCTGTTGTCCCCCGCCTGATCGTTGTATGCCTTAGATAAACTGTGTGGTGCTGCTGAAGTTTTCACCCTAAGTTTAGTGTGCGGTATGTGTGAGTCTGTAGTTGTCCAATGATTTACTGGTTTTAACTCCGAAGTGGAAACTTGGGAATAATTTCAGTCTTCGGCACATAAATGCATTTGATATGGAGTTTGACCGAATATTTGACTTAAGAAGCCATTTGAGGACCATTTTAATTATGTTTGAAAGTTTTAGCTTCCACAGGGTCAATGACCCATAAAATGGTACATTCCACTCTGTGAAACAACATTTAATGTGTCACGTGTGAAGAGTGATCTTGTCTTTTTAACAAAGTAAACAAAACTTTGGCAAGTAACTGTAAAAAATAAATATAAATATGACGTCTTAATGTCTTTGTTTTGTTTTTCTCTTCTCCAGGGACAGATGCGAAGGAACCAGTCCAGTGAGTATTTTTTCCCTAACCTTTCTGTATCTTTGTGTTACTGAAGTTTGGGGGGGGTGAAACACATTTTTCTTGGCCCAAGTTGCTGTTTTTTTTTTTTAAAGGTAAAGATCTAGAAACTCAGCCAAAATGAATATATTCCCCCCCAAAAAAGGTCTGTTCTTTTCTATAAATGTAATATGTGAGGGAAAATCTTCCCTTATTGGTACAAATAAAAAAAAATCAGTGTTTAATTAGCTGTATATTGTGACAGGTCAACTATTTTCCACGGTTTCTATACATGCTTTAAAAATCTGGAAAAGTGTGGAATTTGGTTTTGTCATTTTCCAGCTCTGGATAAGTGAGCAAAAAGGAAAACAAAGTATGGAAAAAGTTTAGTCTTTCCAGACTCTACGCTGTAAAGTCTACAGGTATTACCTACTGCGTTTTCTAAAACAAAAAAAATCTACATGAATAAAAGCATGTAAAGTAAACATAATGTCCAGTTTTTATCTCCCACCAAGATTGCTGACATTTGGAAATTAAAATAAAAAAATGCAGATTTATCTTCATGAGTCTCTATCTATAGGAATTGTAATGTCAACGAAAATACAACAACTTGAACCTTTTAGCAGACAAGCATGTCCATCCATCAATCCATCCATCTTCTTCACCTGCTTCTCCATTCACATGGATAAATTGTTATTTTTGTGAAGCAAAAAGCTTAAATGCAATATTTTCTCAAAAACTGAAATAAAACCACAGTACTGGTGTAGATTTTTCAGTCAGCCAGGACATGAAAATTCTCTTTTTTTTTTTTTTTTGAAGACATTTCTTTTCTCACTTGAGGAGCTTTGTCTTTGTCAGTTCAAACTGGAAGCTGCAAAGTTAGTTAGAAAAGTACAGAATTTTAAAATAAATTAAAAATGTGTAGAGACCTTATTTTTGCCAAATAAAACCGCTTTGTCAAGTTTGCTTTATTTTAAAGTAAAACCTAGGAAACAGCTGCCCAACATAACGCTTCAGTTTCAGCGCTGCTGGGTGAATACCTGTGCCCGTCTTGTCGCATGTCATGGAAATCAAACAAACTCAAGGCATGCTTCAGCTTTTCATCTCCTCTTCCAAAAGGAAAGCTCAAACAGGTCCTAGTTTCCATGACTAATATGTGAAAGTTTATCCTGATGAAACAGATTTACCACCAATTCAGGACTGGAAGTTCAACAAAACTTCAGATTTAGTCAGAAGTGGGGACAAACATGTGCACACAATAAACAAAAATGCCTGCAGGATCACTTCCATACAAATATTTGGTTTATAGAGGGATAATAATATTAATCTAAAGCAGGTATTTTGTCTCCAGTGGTTTGCAGTTGTAATTATCAGAGACGTAGCATGATTACTTGGTTTGATTGTTTAAATCAGATCTAAAAAGCTCTGAGGCATGTGAAACACCAAATCTGAGGGAAAACTTTTACATAACATGTTGGATTGTTGACATTAGTTTGGAAATGTGATAATTATATTTAGTTATTGTGTTCAAGTGCAAAATATCCCCAAATATTAATTTTAAAATCACAATTTTTTCCCTGTTTTGTGTTTGTTGCAATAAAGCCAAATCTTTAGCATTAAAATTAAAATTGTAATCATTTTTACATGCAATAAAATGACACTTTACTCCAAAATCACACATATTCTACAGGGTTTAGATATAGTTAGAAATATGAGTTTTATTTTCTGTAACACCTCCCCCCCAATAAGTACACAGTACACAATTTATTTTATTCTATTATATATTTTGCTCAACTTTTAAATTTTAGCCATGACTTCTAATGTTTACTTATAAAGCTAAATTATAAAGAAATATTCCCCATTATTGACGGTGTTCCTTTGGAAAAGTTGTTTTTAGTATTTTCCAAGTCTGAATAAGTATGGAGACATATTTGAGTTCCCAGTCTTTATTACGGTTTGAATTTTCTAATAAATAAAAATCAAAAGTTGTTCAAACAAGCAGTGTATTTCTCATAAAAATGAAAAAGTCACCACAGTGTACTTTTGGTTTATGAACCAAATAAAGTGAATTTGGGACACTCTTTGTTTGTACCCCCAGTGCTCACTGAAATAACTTGAAAATGACAAAACATAAGAGGAAGAAAAAAATTACTACAAATCAAGTAATTAAAATCAGTCATTCCTTTTTGAATTTGGTTCTGCAGAATGAAAAAAAAAATAATAATAAAATTGGTTTTGACAAAGTGGATGGTAACATCTTTCACTGTTTTAGTCAAAGTGAAGCCAAAGAAAACGACCGATCAGCTGAGTTACCTTTGTTGTTCAAAACAAAAAAGGAAAGAAAAGAAAGTGAGACTGGAATTTGCCAAAACCCCTATTGACAAACCACAAAGCTTCTGGGAGAATGTCCTTTAAACAGATTAGACACAACTGGACGCTGACAAACCCACAAATGAAACCTACCCTGAACCTACAGTGAAACATGGAGGAGGATCGGTTCTATTCTGGGGCTGCTTTGCTGCATCTGACACAGGGCGTCTTGAAGCTGTTCAATGAAATCTCAAGACTATCAAAACATTCTGGAGCCAAATGTGCTGCCCAGTGTCAGAAACCTTGGTCTCAGTCTCAGCTCATGGGTCCTCTGACGGGATCATGAGCCAAAACACTCAGCTAAAAACACCAAGAATGGCTCAGAACCAAACATTGGACCATTCTGAAGTGGTCTCTGAGTCCTGATCTAAATCCTGTTGAACATCTTTCAGGGTTTCCCCCAGAAAGGAGGCTATGCCAGGTGGTAGTTGGCCGATCGCCGGCCGACCATGATTTAGTAAAAAAAAGATTAAAGTTGACCGGAAAGTTGAAAATATGGCTATTTATTATGGGATATTGTAAGATATGTGTGCCAAATATTTACATAACTAAAGCTTTACAAAAAGGCACTTTTGAAATACTTTTTTAAACAAAAATACAATAAAATAAATACAAATTGTTTGCACCTAATTTAAATCCTAATTTAAGTCACATTAAGTTACCGTAATTTCCGGACTACAAGCTGCTACTTTTTGCACAAGCTTTGAACCCTGCGGCTTATAGACCGGTGGGGCTTTTCTATGGATTTTTCATGATTTTTGTGATATTGTAAGAGGATTTGTTTTGGTTTGTTCCGTTGTTGTACGGCACTACTTTGCCTGGCGGAAGGGCAAAGTACCAATTAGTACGTAAAAAGTTATGCAAATATGTACCGGTAACTTGTTTTTCAAAATGTTAATAAAAGGGATATGTTCCCAAACAGCCATCTCTGTTCTGACAATCCCCTTTGTTTGTCTTACATATGGTAACTAAACATTAAAACACCTGCGGCTTTTAGTCCGGTGCGGCTAATGTGTGAACAAAGCAGGATTTTCCCCTAATTTTACCTTGTGCGGCTAATATTCAGGTGCGCCTTGTAGTCAAGAAAATAGAGTCACACAAATGAAAAAGTGCAAACAAGGCACCAACACACGTCTCATGTCAAGGCCAATGAATAACAACAGAGAACTCTGAAAATAGACAGATGCTTTTTGTGGCACAGGCTGCATGTTGGATCACTACATGTAACAACAAAACAAAACTTATCTAATGCTGAATTTAATAGCATCATTTTACTGGTAAACATGGATAATATTTTCACTAAGCACAAAACATGCTTACCATATTCGGTCTTGTAAAGCCACCCGCTGAATTTCAGCTCAACTAACCATTTTTGGTTAAATCCGCTCGATTGATGTTTATTGCTGTGGCTCCAGCGACCTGCTAACTCCAGCAGGGCTCGTTAGAGTCCCGCATGGCTCCACGACCAGCGCGCAGACCTGAGCGCGCGGTGGAGGCGTTTATATTTGGCGCTTACGTCGGTGCAGTATTCTCCAAAAAGACAGGGGGCAGTACGCTACGTAACCAGTGGAAATACAGTAAAAAAAAAAGCAGATGGTTGTCACATCAAATATGGCTGCACGTATTCAGGAGGAAGAGCTGTTGTGTTTCTGGCTGTGATACAGAGAGGATGTTAAAGCAGTATATAACACTGGGGGAAACCCTGTCTTTGGAAGGAGCTGAAACATGCAGTCTGAAGAAGGAACCCTTTAAATCTGAGACAGATGGAGCAGTTTGTCCACGAGGAGTGGGACAAAACGGTTGTGCAACAAAATAATAAGTTAAGGATACCATCTCTTTTGTCAAGACCAGTTTCATTAGTTTTTTTTTAAATAATTTAGATGAATCAAAATTCAAAAGCAATGACAGATTTTTATCACTTTTATCAGTTTCAAGTTACTTCAGCGACTTTTATAATTCTTTTTCCTTTTTTTTAACAAAAGGGTAAAACCAAATTTGTGTGTTCTTGTACATTATTATTTATTCTTTCCACCAAAAGGCCAAGGTGGACTATAATATTTTAATAACGGTGTGTGTGTGCGTGTCTGTTAGTAGAATATCTTGTGAACCACTGAACAGATTTTAATGAAATTCTGAGAAAGTAATCACTGTTTGTACAGCTACAACTGACCAACTTAATTGACATTAACCAATACAAAAATGTCTGTCACTCAGTCAGTTTTATAGATATTGAAAATAAGATCAGATGTTAGCTGAGTTACCTTTAACAGATAGAGTGGAAACAGCTCACGAGATGTCACAATATCACTAGATTACGCACATCATCGATTGTTTTGTAGCACGTAGACAATAAAACCCTGACTGCTTTGCAAATCTATTCTCTAAATGTTCAGTAAATGGAAAAAAGTAGCCTAAAATTTTGACAATTTGAGGCAGAAAAGGTTGGAGTTTTAAACTTCAATTTGTGGAGAAACCCTCCTTTTTAAATATTGACCCTCTGCGGCTGAAAACCTGAAAGCGTTGCGATCTGTTTGCATAACCTAAAAGCACTGATAGATGTATACTCTACATACGCTCAGGGATCAGAGGAGAATCAGCATTAAACTGTAAGGCTCAGAGTTTTGGTGAGTATGTCTTCACCCCCACCCCTACCCCCACTCTCAGGTACCTGCCACTGCCCCACACCTCTTTAACAGCTTCTGCAGCCGGCCGACTCCACCTAACATCACTGGGCCGAACTCTTAGAACGGTTTCAATTTACACACACGTGGCTCATGATTTCTTCCTTCCTACCTGAGTTTCTTGTTGCTTAGATGACTACATAAAATGTACAATAACACTTTAGGCAGGGGCATAAAATAACCGAGATTCCTGGGTTAATTTTTGGTTTTAAAATCACTCCCTCTCCTGTTTAAAGCGCTTCTGCCTCTTTAAAATCCCAGTAGCGTTTTGTTCTATTAACACTGTTGCAGGATTTTGGTGTGATGAGGTTTCCCTGCTGCTGTCCAACGCCAGGAAAAAGTTTTGACACACTTGTTTGCTGTGTCCAAACTTTTGACTTTCTTTAACCGTCAATGGGTTTTGTTGAAGTTTCACAGTTCAGTTTACTGCCTTTACATTTAGATACGGAAAACTTCAGTGTTTTTGCTGATTATCTCTCTTGTTTTCATATTTTTTTTCCATACATGCTATGAATCAGTCTCTCCTGTTCTCACATTGCGAACTTGTTTCTGTTTGGTCTCACTGCAGGTGATGAACTATCAAAACCCAAAATGCCTACATCGTACGAGTGAGTTAAGCGTTCAGATACTCTTTATAAGTCAGGGCCAAATTACAGTTGTTGTTTTGATTCCTGCAGCTTCCGTGAGCTTTAAATGTTCTGTATGTTTCACTTTTCTCTTTGTCGCAATCGGTCAGACTGACGAACAACGATCTCCTGTCTCTGGATCCGCTGAGTCCGGCTCTGCCTGTCGGATCCGCCTCCTCTGTGTCATCAGCAGCAGGTAAATCTCAAAGCTGAGAAGTGTCAGGATGTTTTTTTGTTTTTTTTTTTCACTCAGTTTCTGTCTCCATGTGAACTGAAAATACGGAGCTTTTTCAGAAATGATCATGCACCGTGCTCACAGTCACTTTGTGCTCTAGAAACTAAAACAAATGTGGGGCAGTTTGTGTGTTTATCTACGCTTCCTCCTGATTCCGTCACCAGTAATCTGCAATCTTGCTCTGAAGATTAAACAGTATTAAAAGTAAAGAAGTGCTGTAGTTGTTTTGATCTGGCAGCATAATATGTCTGTGACGTAAACAGCGCGGGAAACATACCATCCATACCAGCATTCTGTCAATACATTTTTATAAAACCCATTAGTTCATACAGTTATCTGCAGCCATGTCTTTTGATTACTTGGATCAGCTTCCTCCAGACATTAAGACCAGGTGCAGAAACTTTTTGGCTCTGAAAAGTGCCGATCTATATATCTTTTTAGCTTTAATGTGTCCAGAGGGACAGCCAATAAGAGATCGACTGACCCACACAGCAGTAAAAATACCAATCTAACGTGACACCAATGAGCTTGATGCAGCTTTAGGAACTAAATCCTGCAGACATTTGTCAATTGTTTCCTCTCTGTCTGCTTTTGGGCAGATGGAAATGTGTAAAAACTATGAGTCCGTTTACTGTTTTCATCTTTAGTTTAATGCTTGTTGTCACAGAAGTACTTGGTTTATGTTTACATAAGTTAAGTTCCTCAACACATCTACTGGCTCGATCCCCTGACTGTGAGACGTGAATGTACACAGATTTCTGTATGTTTTGATATTTTGCTAATGTGGAGGTTTTTGACACCTAGTCACATGGCATGGGTATTTTACAATTTTTACCAAAGAATTTTAAACAAAAAAAAAGTATCAGAGTAGTATAAGCGGGCCTTTAATTGAACTAGTTAAAATAGTTCTAAACAAAGCTAAATTCAGTTCAAAATCTCCTATAAACTTCATTTTCATTATTCTCTTTAAACTGGAGTGAATTTGTTTTTGCTTTACCAAAACTTTGTAGTCCATTTTAATAAGGGATTAAAAAACAAATAAACTTTTTTTCTTTTTAGTTTAATCATTTGAAATGCAGACTTTTTAAAATGGTTTGAGCAAAATAAGTGACTTCCTGCTCTTCAGTTAATTTCTCTAACAGAGCAAATAAATAGTTCTGGATGTGGTTCTGGACCAACTTTTAGACAAGACCATGAGGGAAATGGATCTCTTTTACCTTAACTACACTCAAATCTTAGTTTTTAATGGTTTTCATGATTTTAACATTTTTATATGGATTAAACTATGGATTTATAAAGTTGATAAAACAGGTTTTAGTTTAAAAGCAATTTTTTCCTTCATTTTAAATCTAGATCTGTTTGGCTGAACATTGCTGGTGTTGCCCAGACATTTGAATTTCCGTTAATAAAAACAGAACCATCAGTTGATTTAATAAAATAAGCCTACATTCCCTTAACACTAAAGAAAGTTTCTACACAATCTATCTTTTCCTATACTTAAGTAAATCCTATTTAGGCAGTCTAGAGCAATAAAAGGCTCTTCATTTTCTCTAAAATCTTCTGTATAAAGCTGTCAAAATAAAAAATAACCTGAAAATTGCAGATAAAACTGAATATTAAGTTTAGGATGATAAAAATCTGAGCCATGAAAATATCTTCCCACATGTACCCTGAAAGTTTTTTTAGAGCTGTGTTTACATTTAATCATTGTAATCATTTTTCTGTTGAAACTTCATCTATCAATATCTTTACTTTGGTTTAAACTCTTTCTGCAGGTTTGTAAATTTGCAGTTTACAATAGATTTTGTATCTCTGCCTGTTTTAGTTTGATATGAACTCTTTTCTTGCAGCAGTTGACGGTTAAACTCCCTGAAGAGCGTGTTTTTGAGGACACACTCCCGAACGTGCTCCTCGTGCACAACACTGGAGTTTAAACAGAGTGACATTAGCACTGACCCGTTCCCCAGGTTAAGAGTAATCCACAGTTAATTGGCACCTAGCTGAGGTCACGGGGTCGCATATAAAGCCCACTGGCACGTATGTTGTCAAACAGCGTCTCATTACTGTCAAAGGTCTCGGCTTAAAAGTCAAAAGAGCAGCAAGAAAAGTCCTGATTTGGATACGGTGATGAGACAGTAATGTTTTTACACACAGTGTTGTTACTGCCTTCAGATGTAAACATGTATGTAACAAAGATGGGATTAAATATCAGGGTTTCCCCCAGAAAAGAGGCTAAGCCCGGTGATAGGTGGCCGTTCACCGGCCGACCGTGATTTAGTTTAAAAAAAAAAGATTAAAGTTGACAGGAAAGTTGAAAATATGGCTATTTATTATGTGATATTGAAAGAAATTTATGCCAAATATTTACACAACTACAGTTTTACAAAAAGGCACTTTTGAAATACTTTTTTAAACAAAAATACAATTAAACTAAATAAATAACAAATGAAAAAGTGCAAACAAGGCACCAACACAAGTCTCACATCAAGGCCAACGAATAACATCCGAGAACTCTGAAAAACAGAGAGATGCGGTACTGTACTGTGCTTTTTGTGGCTCAGACTGCATGTTGGATCACAACACAAAACATATCTAATGCTGAATTTAGTAGCATAATTTTACTGGGAAACATGGATAATATTTTCACTAAGCACAAAACATGCTTACCATATTCGGTCTTGTAAAGCCACCGGCTGAATTTCAGCTCAACTAACCATTTTTGGTTAAACCCGCTTGTTTAATGCTGTGGCTCCAGCGACGTGCTAACTCGCGGGGCCTTCGCGCAGAGGCGGGGACAGTGCGATTGCGTCACTGTTGGTGCACGTAGCCTCGCTCGGTAAGGTAGATAAAGGTAGCAGTTTTGGGAGTGCGGGTGGAAAAAAACGTGTATAAAAAATGACGTATTTATAATAAACAAGCAGAGCTTAGCCTGGCGTCCAGGTCACTAAAGCCTGGTGGCCCGCCAAGCTTATAATACGCTGGGGGAAACCCTGAATATACTTTTTGTATTAATGTTGCATCCATGGGTTTTACTGTACATTATTTTTTTTTTCATTTGATGTCTTTATTAATGTCATTTTTTTGAGTTTAAGTGCCTTGATGTATTCCCTTTTTTACGTCTTCTTGTCAGACCTTGGTTCTGTCTTCCTTTCAATCCCTCCATCTCCATCTTTTCTGATGAATGACTCTGACATCTTTCTGCCAGAGGCACCAGGTAAAACATGTGTGCCTCCTTTTTTTTTGTTTTATACTTTCATGTATTTTTACTGTTCCCCACCATGGCAGGTGGGCAATTATGTAATTGTTTGTCTGTGTTCGTTTCTTAGCAAAATATCTCCACTTAATGGATTTTTATGACATGCTCGGAATGTAATCAGTGGATGTATATCTACAGTTAGTTAGCTTTTGGAGTCAATTGGATTTAGGATGGCCGCCACACCTAACTGAACTTATAAATTCAAAATATGGCAATAAATCAATTATTTATACAGACACAGCTAAAATTGGGTGTTTTAGTAGAGTCATTCAATACACATAGCTGAAATGCTAATTGATTGTGCAAGATCTTTGTTTAAAACTTTGGTAGTTTCTCCTAAAATCTTAAATTTGAATCAGTTGAATATAATATAGTAATAACTGTGTAACAAAAATTTTAATAAATTAAATACTCAGCATTTTTTGAAGTAATGCATATCACTCGCCACCTTTCATGCCTGGGTTTTAGACTAAAATCCTCTTTTTTTTGGGTTAAACCTTGAGAAGAGTGTTATCTGCATTTTCATGTGATACAGCGAGATGTCATGGTCGGAGTCTGTGTTGTGAACGCCTCTCACCTACTACCGCATCACATTTTTTGTCTATCTGTAGAAATGTAGCCATTTCTGTGTTTTCTAAGGTGGGTTGTCTGTGGTTGTCATCTTAAATGAGGTTGTTTCCCAAAGTTAATCAGTTGTAGATGTTCATTCGGTGATTACTTTTCTGAGAGTTTCATTAAAATTTGTCTGGTGGTTCATGAGATGTTTTGCTAACAGGATGACAAACACACACACACAGCCACAGGCAAAAACATCACTGCCCTTTCACTTTTGGCAGAAAGTGATAATAAGCTGATGATGCACAAATTTGACTAAATTCCTGAAAATTGATGGTTTCTATTCTGTTTTGTATTTTTTTCTTTTATTGCCTCTGTTGATCAAATTTCCCCCTTCAGTTGACGCAATGCTACCAAAGGGTCGCTCCACTCCTTTGGCAGAGCACCAACAGTCCAAGGACATCTCCTCCTTCTCCTCATCCACATCCTCTCCCTGGGATTCACCAGAAACCCCTTTCCAGATACTCAAACCCGCTCTGTCCAGGGCCCAGAGTGCCCCCCTCACCCAGCCCGCTGAGCCCATCGACCCAATCAGGAGCCCCGCCACTGTCGGCCCTCCAAAGAGCGTAGACGGCTTCTCCTCGTCATCCTGGTCCCAGCACCAGTGGATTGCTTTTGGCGATAATGCAGCGCCGCCGAGCCATCACGGCCCATCTGTGATGGAGCTCCAGAGGGTGCGGGCAGGCGCCGGCAGGTCGAGTCGCTTCCTGTCCGATGACTCTGCAGACGCGTACCGCAGAGAGGAAAGCATCCTCTGTTCCACTGATGTGTTCTCTGATAGGGCCACGGCTGCAGCCCCGTCAAACAAAATACACCAGGGTAACAAACATTATGTCTTTAGAGACATTTTATACCCCAAGTTTGGAGTTTTGCTCATTTTGTTTTCTGTTTGTTTTTAATGTAACTGTATGCTCTACGTTCTTTTATTTAATAATAAAAACTGTATCCAATTATTTTCAGTTTCATTTACCTTAGGTTTGTTTGACTAATGCTTGTATACATCTACTTTAATTTACAGTATATTGTGCTGGCTGTTGTGTGTTCTAAATGTTGTTTTGGAATGTGTTTAATTTTTTTGCCTTGTTATGATTTTAACATTTATTGATTTGCTTTCATGGTGTGAAATGATGCATGGAGGTTCTGCATCCAGTTTGAGTTGTAGCAGCTGCTTGTTCGTACATAATCATTTTCTGACTTTTAACCACCAGTAACCAGAAGGACCCATTTGTGTTTCTCTACGTAGTGCCAGTTCCACAGCGACCTACCACCCCTCTGACAGCTGGAGCCCTCGCTCCTCCACCACGACCCTCCTCCAGGCCCAAAATCCCCACTGGGAAACTCACAGGGATCAATGAAATTGTGAGTAATTGTATCAATACTGGATCATTTCTATGCTGAGGTTGTGGTCACAGCTAATAGAATTTTTTGTTGGATTACATTTAAAGATTTTAGAGCACCTTACCCATCTTCTAACACTGCTGAAATATTATTTACAGTCTTCTTATACCATTCTCAGGCTTTATTGAAATCAATTGAGCGAATTTAGAGTTGGTTCAACAGATGGTCATTAGATTGAATCGCCACGTTCGTGGGGATTATTCTCAGTTTCCTCGATTAAGTCACAGAGGCTCACAGTCTTGTTGCTTGCATTTTGAACATGTTCAGAAGCATGTTTGTGAGATAAATTCTCCCTCAAAATAGTCAGTCCTCACAAAGCCCTTCTTGATTTTGTCATGCGGCATCTCTGACCCATGTCGAAAGCTGCATTTTGACACCGGCACACAAGCTGTTCTCTGACAGAATACATGTTCAGGTCTAAAACCCACTGATGATAAATAAGAATTGTTTAAAAACTTTGTTTTAAAAGTATACTTGAGCAGATTAAATCATAAACGTGGAAGGCAGCTGCCAAGGTGGGTACAAAATGGGCACAGGTGGGCGGTGAGATAATATGCATGCCTAGAATTTAGTTTTGCATCCCATGCACACAGAAATAAACCAAGATTTTCAAAAATTGATCATGCAAAGTGTAAGCCACAACACTCACTGGTCCCTCAGTCACAAACATTCATAACTCTGTGACACTGCAACTGAAAATTTGCACATTTTTGTGCAATATTGAGTGAAGTTTGAGTCGCTACCTAGTCTTTAGCAGTCGCAGCCCAGTGAGATACTACATTTTGGAAGTCAGAGTACTTAAGCTAGTATCTCACCAGACTGCAAATATTGGCGACTAAATTGACACTTTTGTGTCCATCCATTCATCCATATTCCACTGCATATCCGTGGTCGGGTCGCAGAGGCAACAGGTGCAGGAGAGGAACCCAGACCTCCCTCTCCCCAGCGACACTCCAACTCCTCCTGGGGGATCCCAAGATGTTTCCAGGCCAGAGAAGATACATAATCCCTCCAGTGAGTTCTGGGTCTTCCCCGAGATCTCTTCCCATTGGGACATGCCTAAAAAACCTCCAAAAGCAAGAATCCAGGATGCATCCTAATCAGATGTCTGAACCACCTCAGCTGACTCCTTGCAATGTGAAGGAGCAGCAGCTCTACGACGAGCTCCCCCTGGATGACAGAGCTCCTCACCTTATCTCTGAGGCTGAGCCCGGCCACCCTACGAAGGAAGCTCATTTCAGCTGCTTGTATCCAGGATCTCGTTCTTTCGGTCATGATCCAAAGCTCATGACCGTAGGTGAGAATTGGAATATAGATGGACCAGTAAATCAAGAGTTTTGCCTTTTGACTCAACTCTTTCTTCACTACGATCGATCGAAGCAACGCCTTCATTACTGAAGACGAGGCACCAATCCGTCGATCCATCTCCCACTCCATCCTACCTTCACTCGTGAACAAGACTCCCAGATACTTGAACTCCATGTGAGCCAGAGACTCACCCCCGACCTGGAGGGAGCATTCCACCAGTTTCCGTTTGAAAGCTATGGCTTTGGACTTAGAGGAGCTCTCATCCCATCGTCTTCACACTCGTCTGCGAACCATCCCAGTGCACGCAGAAGGTCATGGCCTGAGGACGCCAACAGAACCAGATCATCTGCAAAAAGCAGAGACGAGACCCTGAGGTTCCCAAACCAGACCCCCTTCTCTCCATGACGGTGCTTTGTATCAATGACATGTAAATTGACATGTTGGTTAATGCTGCCCAAATGTCGCACAAACTCCTGGCATAATTTAGGCAAAAAAGTGCTGGAAGTATGTATAATTATCGCACCACTGTTTCACAACATTTGCTTGACAATCTTGTGACAAAACTGCAAAATTTTGACACTGTTGTTTAACAGTAGTGTGATAGTTATGTGTGACAATTGAGAAATCTGGACCATATGAATATGGGGCCTCTCCCCAGTTCTGTAATCATTTTTGTCTGACGCCAAGCAGTCTAAAGCTCAGAAAGGCTGCTGGATGAGGACCAGGTTGACCTTCTGAAGGCTGCAGCCCGTCTCCTTGCTGCTGGTGTGGTCCACCATGGCCGGGTCACGTGGCACCCATAATGTCTGGTTCCCATTGCAGCCAATCAGTCTCTAACAAATTTTTTTTAATTGTCTCACAGACTTTTCAAACAAATAAAAATTTCCTGCAACACAAAAGCAAGGCCCTTCTGTTCATGCGAGGACATTTAGAACCTTTCTGAATGCTTCGAAACAATATGTCGCCAAGAGCCACAGTCCAGTGAGATACTAGCTTTAGAAACAATAGGAATTAGCAATAGCTTAAACTTGATAAAAATATTCTTTAGAGCTTCTTCTTTTAGTTTTTTTAAGTTGTATAAAACACAAGGTGTTCAAAAGGCTGCTTCATATTTCTGCTATATTGCTTTTTGAAGACATTTTTGCGCATAGTGTTGGCTTTCGGTACTTTTGTCACCCTGAACTGATTGTTGTTAAGTGACACACTAGTTTTATTTCGTTTTACTAGAATCCCCTAACTCAGGGACGGCGGTTCAGCCCACCCAAATCATCTAATGCCAGCCCTCCTCCGAATGCTCCTCTCGCCCGGGCTGAAAGTTCCTCGTCCCTGTCCTCGAATGCCTCACTCAGTGCCGGCAACACCCCCACCGTTGGTAAGAACAGTCACTGTTTAAAAGAAGTCTTTTCCTAAATAATTTTATCTTTCTCTTCTTTAACCCCTCACCAACGGGTCACATATCTTTGTTTCTGCACCATAACCTGCTGGTTGTTCTACTTCCTTCCACCCTCCCCATCTTTCCTTCATTCCTCTCCTTACAGGAGCCGAACACCCCTTTGTTTCCCCCCTCTCCTCCTTTGAGCGAGAGCTCTTCACCTTCTCTCCTTCTCTTCTAAACCAAAGTGAGTCTCGCTCTCTAAACATGTTTCCCAAAGAGACACCGTCTTCCACAATCATCCCTTTTCTGTACACATTTCAACGATAATATGTACAGTATTGTGCAAAATATTTGATTTAACTATCAGCAGCACGTTCTCTGAGCTAAGAAATTGCAAGATTTTTGTTGAAGATTTTGCCAATGACTAATTGGAGTAACACATATAAATATAAATAAAATATATTGTAAACCACTGCATAGATTGTAATGCAACCTTCAGGAAATAATCACTGGATGTACCTCTACAACTCATGAACCTTAAAGGACAACCCTTTTCAAGATGGTCGCCACAGCTAACTGATATTACAAAAAACAAAAATGACTATAGTTCAGTCAGTTTTACAGATACAACACATTCTCCAAGTGCTCATCATTTTTCAAAATGTTTGTTTCAAATTTTAGTAGTAACACTTGGAGTCAACCCTGTGTGTCTTTCAGCAAAATATCTTGTGAACCACTTGACAGATTTTTGTGAAACTTTCAGAAAGTAATCATTGGATGTACATTTACAACTGATTACCTTTTGGAATTACCTCAATTCAAGGTGGCTGCCACAACTGACCAACATTAGCCAGCAAAAACATGGCTATACCTCAGCCTGTTTTATGGAAATGAAGCTTAACACGTAATGAGTGTGACATCTTGCAATACTGTGTAATATTTCACATTTTGACCAAAACAGCTACAACTCTGTCATTTCCAACATAGATGATCTTAAGTTTAAAATTATGGCATGAAAGGTGGAGGGCATATGCTTCCTTAAAGGAATGCTAGGCCTTAAATTCACATTTTTGTCCAGTCCTTACACCTGACCATCACACTATATAATGGGCTGTGTAGGACAAATGATGAAGTGTCAGGCTTAAGAAAAACAACTTTCCAGCAAATTAAATGTACCAAAGTCATGTCTTAGAAACAAAAAGAAAAAAAAAAAACATCCAAAACCTGAGCGATTTACCGACTTTTAAGTTTGAGAATCACATCATTGATGTAAAAATGAAGTTCCCTGCTTGTCAAACTGTTATCTTAAAAAAAAAGTGAAAAGAACAATAAACCTTTTTTTGATTCAGATTAAACAAAGTGCAATAACTGAAACTTGGTTATTTGCTAAGTTTTCTGTTGTGTCGACACAACACTGGGTTATTGTGGTTTTTGATGCTTTCTTTCCCCTCTAAATGTTTTGTAGGTCTTTGTTGATTATTATAAACAAACAATAAACATTCCTCTGAAAATGGTCAGGCACAAGAAATGAAACTGAGTAAAACAGCACCCAAAGTAAAACTCTCAAGGTAAAACTTTAAAAGAGCTTCAGAAAGTCCAAAGAACGACTGATTAAGATCACTTTAGGCAATAGAAGAAAGTCTGGCCCCTTTAATGCAAATATTTATGAACTGAATCATAGAAAAAGGCTTCTTTTCAGGTCTGTTGGTTAGTTTTAGGCCCTGTTGTTCCACTCATCAGAGCTGCAGTTATTGTAAGCCATGTACAAACATGTTCAGCATCATCTCTCCTCACATTGTGTTCTCTGGGTTTCTGTATGTCTTCCTTCCCTCTGTCTGCCTTTAATGTGGTGTAAAGAGGATGATGTGTTTATAGCCAGGCTGCCAACCTTTGAGAAGTGCTGTGAAACACCTGCAGGTATGAGGTTTGCTCTGCAGGACCCTCCTCTGCATTTGGCAGAAAAGCTAACCGCAGCCTGCTGAATAAATAGACAACTACGTCTGTTGCTTTGCGGTTGTTGCAGCGCTCTCTCTTTTAGTTCTACATGTTCACTCTGTTTGTCAGCTTCAACTCTAACATGAGAGATTTTGTTTAAATTTAAAAAAAAAGCAATGGCTACTTTTCCTTTTTTGTAGATTCGATACGCTGCGACTGGTCTAAATATCTAATTAAATTAAATTAAAGCAGCTGTTGCTACTTAAGCCAGTATCTCACTGGGCTGTGGCTTGTTGGAGACACAAAATAGTTAGAAAATATGCAATTTTTTACTTGGAGTCACACCGTATTAGTACCTACGTTATGTTTTTGTATGTATCTAACTATGCAAATAATGCACAAATGTTTTTGACACTATTTAGTCAAAAGCTGTCCTAATTATGTCTCAGCCAGAAATGGGTGGAATGCTCCCTCCAGGTCAGGAACGAGTCTCTGCCCTTGGTAAGAGAGTTCAAGTATCTGGGAGTCTTGTTCACGAGTGATGGTAGGATGGAGTGGGAGATGGATTGACGGATCGGTGCCTCGTCTTCAGTAATGAAGGTGTTGCTTTGATCGGTTGTGGTGAAGAAAGAATTGAGTCGAAAGGCAAAACTCTCCATTTACTGGTGTATCTATGTTCCAACCCTCACCTATGGTTGGACGGTTTGGATCATGATCAAAAGAACAAGATCTCGGATAGAAGCGGCTAAAATGAGCTTCCTTCATAGGGTGCCCGGGCTCAGCCTTGGAGAACAGATGAGGAGTTTCGTCATCCAGGGAAAGCTCAGAGTAGAGCCACTACTCCTTCGCATTGAAAGGAGTAAGTTGAGGTGGTTTGGGCATCTAATTAGGATGCCTCCCATTGGAGGTTTTCCTTTGGGAAGATACCTCGGGGCAGTCCCAGAACTCACTGGAAGGATTATGTATCCTCTCTGGCCTGGAAACACCTTTTAGATCCCACAGGGATGTCTGGGTTTCTCTACTGGACCTGTTGCCTTCACGACCCGACCATGGATAAGAGGTAGAAGATGGTTGGATGTCTCAGTTTTTTTTATTTTAGGTCTCCAATCGGCCACAGTTTGGTTTCATAGGTTGTCAAACCCTCCCAATAGCCAGTATCCCACTGGGCTATGACTGCTGGAGACTAGTTGGCAGTGGCATTTTTAAGGGAGTCTCTAAAATGTCTTGAAATGTCCGCAGGTGCCATTATGTGAGTTGCAGAGGCTCACATTCCTGTCACTTGTTCAAAAGTTTTGTGTGACAAAACATTCTCTCAAAATAGTCGGCAAGTTGTGGGCATTTCCAAATCTTCTTAATTTAGTTTCTGCTTGGGCTGTATTTTGACACCTACAGAGCTCCTCTTATCCAAGGCTACAGCGTCGAATGTCCAGGTTGAACCACATTGGTGACAGATAATAATTATTTAAAAAGCAGGCCGAGGTGGGTACAATGTGGCTGGACGGGGACAACAAAATAATATGCATGGCCTGGAACACAGTTTTGCAAGCCATGTATATGTAAATAGGCCGTCATTTTTTTAAAAATGGCGCAAATTGCAACTGCACGACTTGCTAGTCCCTTGGTCACAAACACTCAGAATTCAGTGCATAAACAGAAAGTCTTCGTGTTTTTCTTGCAGTTTTGAGTCTCCAACGGTCGCATCCCAATGAGACACAGGCTTTAAAACACTTGTTTCTGTTTTTAAAAATAACATTGTCCTTTTTTTTGCAGTGTTTAAAAAGCTGACATGATGAAATGCAGTGTTTATATAACCTGTCTTTGCACGATCGAGCCCTCCTAATTCAGACTCCTTTGGACTGAAAGTCTCTTCTGCAGCTGAGCAAACAGACCCTTCACTCTGTACCTTTTTTTTCCATTCTCAGGAACGTCTCGCGGTCCCAGCCCTGTGACCCTGACATCCCAAGATGCTTTGCCCATTGCCGTGGCCTTCACAGAATCAGTTAATGCTTACTTCAAAGGAGCTGATCCCACTAAGTGAGTCTCACATGACCTGCTGCTGCTCAGAGGCCTCAGCATGGACCTGCACACATGCACATTATTCTCCTGTATTTATAGTTCAACCACATTATCAGAGTTCTGCAGTTTATTGTCTTTTACAACATATTTTCTACCCAAACTGGGCCTCGGTCTTCACCTCCCTCTCACTGTACATACGTGGAATGTTTTGCACGATTCTGACACCATTCTTTCAGGATGGATAACCTACATGAGGCAGATTATAGTCTGAGGCAGAGAAAACATACAGTCTTTTATTGGTTAACTGCAGTTAAATTGCTGCTGTGCAAAAGGCTTATTTTTCCAGGGATTAGCAAATGGAACATTTCATAAGCAATGCAGCAGAGATTCGGTGCAAGGTCCAGACCCACTGTGGGCCAAGACCAGGACCTCAGCTGGTGATAGACTGCTCTCAGCCCTGAAATTTCTTACAAGCTGGATCTACATTACGCTAATGAAGCATGCAGACGTATGGAATGTTACATACTGAGAAAAACTGGAGGTCAGTCTTATGGTTTACCTTCAAACAAAGCTAATGTAGGGAAGATTTAATCTTATTATTTCTTGGTTAGATCAGTAGATCAAAAAACACTCACTGACAGAAAATGTTAATCACCCAGACAGAATGGTGGAAGTGAAATGAAACTTCACGTTTTGGAAGGTCATGCACCAATTTTACAATAATTACAGTATCAGATCAGATGGATAACTGAGTTGGCAGTACGGGCACACTGCTGGTCCCAGGTCAGCAGGGTGTGCCCCCACCCCCCAGGCCTGGTTACAAACAGGGAATTGGTTCCAAACGGCCATCCAGATGTTAGATCCTCTCCTGCAACGAGTCGGTCCACAGCTTTTGGAACTGGACCTCCAGAACAAGCAGATCAGAACTGGGTCGGAGACTGAGCTGATCTTACACACCCTCCCAATTCGCTAATAAGCTGTGACACTGTCAAACACTTTTCCTACAGCCTCAAATAACTAACTGAAACTAAACATATTTTGATGGCAGCCTACACAGGGGACAGTGAACCCGTAGATGGACTGAGTCACTGAGACACAGTGTTGGATTGCACATGGGTGTTGCACAGAGTCCAGTTGGCAGGAAAAACTTTCATAGGGTTCTGTAAGGCTTGGCACACAATACAATGATCCTCCTTTGGTGTGGACTATCTTGGGCAACAAGAACATTCAGGATGTATGTGGATTACCTCAAATCCATTGGTTCTAACATCAGTTCACTGTAACATCTGTGTGTTCCACATGCCAGGCCTCAATCCGACCACCCGATTTCATGCAAAGCCAAAATATGACCCCTAACAAACTTCATTAAGTCCTGATAATGCTGTCTCTCAAGTCTATAATCCATCCTCTGTCTACTGACCCTCACTCACCGTTTTAGCTGACTGTAGGACTGTTTCTTAGAATGTTTATCTTAATGCAAAGTGAGTCCACTTTTTTTACCATATCACCCTTCTCTAGTTTTAATCCTGCTTTTATAATTTGTCCTTCAGCTTTGTGTGAAATAGGTTTTTAAAAAAAATTAAAACTAGTGTTTGCTCTCCACAGGTGCATTGTGAAAATCACAGGAGACATGACGTTGTCATTCCCCATGGGCATCATCAAGATTTTCACCACCAACCCGTCCCCAGCCATCCTCACCTTCAAACTGAAGAACACCAGCAGGCTGGAGCAGATCCTCCCCAACCAACAGCTTTTATACAGGTGTGCCGTCAGGAGAGCGTTATCTGAAATAGCTGATGAGCTGACAGAGTCATGGCCCAAAGACAGCGGGAGAGAGTTAGTCATACGGGTAAAAATCCAGAAAATGTCCTCTACACCAATGAGAGGAAATTCAATTAGTAATCTGACATAAAGCTATCATTAAGCTGTCAGGGAAGTATTTTCCACAGACAGGTCTTTCCAAAAAGTCACCCCAAAACAGCAAAAACTTAAACATTTCATATAACATCTGCTTCATTCAACACTTCAGTCATTTAACATATTATTGTGTTTCTCACCTCATTAGTTAAAGGTAAAAGTATTTCACCTCCTGTGCAATGCTGCTCCCGGTAAGGCTTTGAGTTTGTCATATTTGTTCTAAAACCTTATTTTTTTTCCCCAAAAAGAAGGAAAGATTGGTTCTTTTTTTCTGATTCTCGCTCTGGTTCCTCTCAGTTATCCTGAAACCACAAAGCTGGGCTAATTGAATCAACTGCAGTTCATGACTTAGTAGCTGGTCGAATTTAACAGGCTCATTTTTTCCAACCTATTGGAGCTTTACACACAAAGCCAAGAAGAGTGAGGAATAATTGAGCCACTGATTATTCCCTCTCATTGTGTGTGTGCGTTTGCCTTTTATCCAGTGATTCTTCCCAAAGCGACTCAGATTCCAAGGACTTCTGGTTCAACATGCAAGCACTGACGTCCTACCTCAGAAAAGCCGCCGAACAGAACCCTTCAGCTTCCTACTATAACGTGGACATCCTAAAATACCAGGTCAGTTGGCCGGCACCCAACGTAGAACTTCATCCAGACAAAACAACGCGGGTTAAAGAATATTTTCTATCTTCACACAGTCTGAGCCTGAGAAAGAAATGAAAGAGCATTAACATAAGGCTGGGGGGGGTGGAGGTACAAAAGCCGTACAGGATGTAATTTTTTTTAATATCAGAGAGTTATTTTTGATTCTGCTGCTCAGATCGCTGTTTATTTTAACGGTGCTGTTTGTATTGGAGTCTGTTTAAACCGCAAGCTTCATAAATATAGCATCAACATCGTTTTCTCATACCACTGTAGGTTTTTCTAAAACATTTCTAAAACCTACAGTGGTTTTTGTGTGAACCTGTTAGAAGTCTGATCAAAGTAAAACATCGGATTGTAACGCATTAACACAAATAGCCACATTCAACGAACAACTTAAAATAAAAGTAGAATGCCTTGAAGGAATGCAAATCGCTCACCTGCTCGCACGCTAAAGTATCAAACAAAGATATGATGTAGTTGACTCTCAGCTACTACCACGCAAAATTTTAGTTTAAAATCACTAAAAATTGATGAGTTAGTCATATTTGTGTTCTGAAGGTGAGTTAGCTGTGGTGGCCATCTTGAATTTGGTTGACTCTAAAAGATAATGAGTTGTGGATTTATATCCAATTATACGCTGAGTTTTAATAAAGCCGCTCTCTGGTTCTAAGATATTTTGCCCAGTCTTACAAACACATTCAGACAAATGTAAAAGCATTATTGACGACAGTATTAACAAAAGAGACCTGCTCTAGAGCACCCTTGCAATCCACTGATCAGTGTAATCCAGACAAAACTGTAGTTGTGACAAGAAGTTTGACCATCAATTCATCAGGAATTTTAACCAAATAAAAAGAAATTCTATCTTCAGAATATTGCCTTAAAAAACAGTTTAATCATCTAAAATTAGCTGCCAGCTGAGTTGTGTAAAGACCGGTTTGCATTCCGACTACTAACTGAATGTGGATAAAAGTGTACCAGACATCCTCTGAAGCCGTATCTGTCTCTGGATTATACATCCAACTCTGGAGATGATTTTATAACCATTTCTCTTCTGAACAGATCTAATGTAAATACACTTTATTTGTGGCCTCATTGATGCAGAAATATCTAAAAAATGTTATGATCCAAATTTTAAAAATATTTTGTTTATGATATTAGCTAAAGCGTCATAGTAGAGCCTGGAAAGTAATTAGCACAAAAAGCTGGTTTCACTTTAAACTGATTTATTTACACTAAATGTGGTGCTTTGTTGGCATTTTACTTAAATCTCAAAGGATTAGTTAAAAACGCAGTTGATTTTAAATGAATTATAAATAATGCCCAAGTGGAAAATGCATTTCGATTTAAATGAACTGAGGAAAACAAAGAATTAGTAGTTAAAAAATAAAAAATTGGATAAAAATCAAAATGAGTTAAAGAAGGAAGACACGCTGTCATGGATGGATTGTATAAAATGTTGAGGTGAGTCATAGTTTTTGTCAACATATGTTCAAACTGAGGGCGAAATAAGGAAAAAAGCATACCATTTCAGTAAATATATATTTCCCTGCAGCCAATATTTGAACTGTAGACCTTGCTTGTGATGAGGTGAAAATGTTAACCACCACCTCGTCAAACGGTTTCTGCTGTATGAAAGACACTGCACATTTGAACTTTAATGAGTTGGATTTATAACGTTTCCTCTTTCAGTCAAAGCTTTAAATTTACTTGTGACTCAAAGTTGATTCCGCCTCTCATCGAAGCAGGACCTGGGTTTCATTTGGTGGATAGAAGCTCTCAGACAGGAAGCAGCTTTGTTTAGACTGACGTTTGGACACTGCTGGGCTGTGTTCAGGTGCAGTCTGATGGGATCCAGTCGACTCCTCTCAACCTGGCTGTGTACTGGAAGTGTACCCCGAGCACAACAGACCTGCGGGTGGACTACCACTACAATCCCGGGTCCATGGTCTCGCCTGGTCCCCTCACCAACGTGCAGGTCTTAGTGCCTGTCGATGGGGGCGTCACCAACATGCAGTCTCTGCCCAACTCTATATGGTAAGACATGATGTAAGAACAATGTGGACCACCAGCACTAACAGGCATTTCTCTCCTTTAAACAAAGATACATGTGATTGTTTTTTTATCCTGTTGTAGGAATTCAGAACAGAATAAATGTCTCTGGAAGCTGAGCGACATCTCAGAAAAATCTGAAAATGAAGGTGAGGAATCCTTACACTTTTTTTTATTATTACAGAATTGTTTGCATTGAAAGTTTAATCATCTGAAGCAAACATGGCAAATGTATTTGTTCCTTTTCCCAAATATATTGGCTGATGTTAGCCCTAAATCTAGGTCAGGTTATAAATTTCGGCCACTCATGAGAAGGATTTTTTTTTCCAGCATGTATTTCATCTTTGAAGTTTTTGTTAAAATACTGTTAAATTCTTGTGTCACAACATGAGCTGAGTGTCTCATTACAGCCCTAAGGTTCAGCATAAAATGGATGAAAATGATGTTACCATTTCTATGACTGTGCTGCACCAAAACTTTTCAATGCATTTTACAATCAGCCAGAAAGAGGTTGTTCAGACTCGTCGTTTGTATTCCATCTCGGGTGATTCGACTGCAAGTGGTCAGCTCTGATGAGTGTGTTCACACCTGGGGGTGAATCCATCCATCCATTTTCTTTACCCGCTTCTCCATTCTGGGTCGCGGGGAGCTGGTGCCTATCCCTGGGGGTGAATATATACCCATGTTTTGGACATCAGGTGTCATTTACCTGCTCTGTAAGCAGATACACACATAGGCCTGTCAGATCAGTGTGACAGCAGGTCTGCTGATGTTTCTGTAAGAATGACATCTGAACTGCATTACTATTTCAATAACAAAAATATGGTGCCCGTATTGTAGTTTTCACCTATTAAGCGTAATTGTTCAACACTGTGTCAGAGCGAAGACAGAAGATTTCAACCCATAAAACTCCATGAAGTGCTGTGTTTAATTAGGTGACTATAATGCGACATAACTCTGCTCAGACTGTTGTTCTGTGATTGACACAACACATCATAGCTTACAGTGACCACAGTGGATCCAAATGGCTCTAAAACAATCAGAACAAACATGACACTGAAGAGAAACTCACCCGTAGAAATGCCTTGTAATTCGCTTAAAGTAAATCCTGACAAAACAGACATTTATACTGTGAAGGATTCTGCTAAACAGTTCATTAAAAAACAAAACAAAAACAAAAAAAGCCATATCGTCAGAATATTTTTTTTATATATCATAGTTTCATTATCTTTGATCAGCCAACAGCCGAGCAAACTTCTTTTTATTTTTATTTTTCTTGCCCTGAGACATCTACTTCCCGGCTTGTATGGGGTCACAAAGAGGAGGTCCTCCATATTGACTCTAGACGGATTGTGTTCAGACTGGCAAACCTATGTGGATAAAAAAGAAGTCCAGACCACCTCTGAGAGTCTGAGGCATGTTTTCAGTTCACATTGAGGCTATTTTAAATCTGCAATTAGTGCTATCCAAATACAATCAGATCACTAAGAAGTGTTTTTAATGACAGGTATGAACAGCCCCTAAGTTGGTAATAGTTTTATTGGTAATGAGCAGAGGGAAAGTCAAAAGGTAGATGAATTCAAATATTTGGGTGTTGTTTTTGACCCTCATCCTAAATTTGTAGTTCATTTCAGGACTATTGTAACTAATCTTAAGGCTGCTCAGACATATCTGCAGCCAGTGACTCTGTCAACACTTTCCTGTTTGGGTCCAAACAACTCTGTGTGCTTTGACATGTGGTGGTGTTGTACAAAAATGCTGTGAAATACTGAAGAAATATCATTGTTTTAGCTTTGACAGTTTTATATGTTTTTTTTTTAAATCAAATTGTCTTTTTAAATGTGTTCTGGGCCTATTTATGTTGGATGTAGGCGCCGGCTGTTTGAGGGCCAAGTTTGACCTCTCTGACGGCCCGTCGAACCCGTCCACTTTGGCGGTGCAGTTCATGAACGACAGCAGCACGCTGTCAGGAGTCGACATGGAGCTGCAGGGGGCAGGATACAGACTTTCCCTCAACAAAAAAAGATTTGCCACAGGTTTGTGACGGTCCGTTTCCGCCTGCCTTTTGCTGCGTTTCAACTGGTCCCCAGCTCTAAGTGCATCTCTTGTCTGTAGGGCGTTACATGGCAGACTGCTGAGGGGACCCCCACCGCCTCTCTCATATCCTTATCTGGTTTCCATCAAACGAGCCTCGGAACATTCTCAAAGCGTCCTGAAACACCCGAGCTCCACGGTTTCACACAGGAAGCCTGACTCTCACTTCAGTAACACAGCACTGAGTATTGAACACTGTTTAAAAAAAAATAAAAACTAAAATGAGCTTTTCAGAAAGTGTGTAGATATGAAGTCTAATAATGCTTTCTGATCAATTCCCTTTTTGTACAGTCAGAGACAGTTTATTGGTTAGCCATAAATTTATATTGTATTTGAAATTATAACAAAAAAAAGATGCACTAACAACTTTCAGAAGCTCTTTTTTTCCTCTCGTACTCATTTCTAAGAGCCTAAAAGAAATACAAAACCATTTCTATGTGAATGAGAAGGAAAAACTTTTTTTTTCTGTAAATAATGATTGAACTTTTTGACTTAACTTCTAAATCAGCTTTCTTTACTCATGTTTGTCTTCTTTGATTATGTGCAATGTAGCAATGAAGGTAGAATCAGACTTTAACACAACTCACACATTTGTGGCACAAACTTGATCTTTAAAATAATATAAAAGCTGCTTAAAAAAATGCAAAAAAAAAAAAAAAAAAGAAAAATTGGACCTCAGTGCCTCTTCTTATACTGTGGAACAAAAAGGCAAAAAATCTTAAATGCAAATACGCATTTCCAGATTTGAGCTGTTTTTCTGGAATCTTTTCCGTCTCTACAGGGTTTGTAATCAGATTTTTAAAACGATTTTGTAAATTCCTCTTGACGTTTGTTTTGTTTTTTTAATCAAAGCTCGATCCTAAACATTGAATGTCAAACATTGTGTCAAATGTTAAAAGCTAAAAAAAGAAGAAAAAAAACTGAGGAATTTGACACCAAATTAAAGTTGCAGCCTTTAATTGTACTTCTTTGTGCTGTTGATGAGAAAAGTGCCTAAAATCTAACAGCTTTTCTACTTTTCTTTTGTATACCAGCACAGTCAATGGGAAAAGCACAAACAAAGTGCCAGTTGTCTTTTTTTACTCCTTTTTTTTTTTTTTTTGGATGTTTAAGGGAAAATGTCTCCTGTTTTTGAATCTTAGCCGTCTTCCAGAAATAACTGTGACCGAGTTTAATCATTGAACTCTTTCTGTCTGTTTTCTATCCGGTAAATGTCCGATCGGTTCTGTCTGTCACCGTGTTTCAGATGATGTTGGCAAACAGCATCATCGTGAGGCCAAATTAATGATTGAAATGCCTTTTTTGTGGCTCAACACTCAGTAATCCAGTGTTGACTTTGGTCATGCGATGACACAATACTGCCAGTAAACCTGTGACGGATTACTTGCCTGTTCCACCTCTCTCCCAGTGCATTCTGGGATAGCCTTCAGACTCCTTTAGCTATGAGCAACATTTGACTCTTGGTGCTTTTTTTTTTTTTTTTGTCCTCACTTATTTTCTAATCAAGGGCTTCATCTTCAGAGTTTGTTCTACTTCCTGATGGGGTATTTTAACTATTGTAGGACTTCGCTATATCATTAACATCATTCATGTGATAGTCTATAAAATGATGTCTTGGAATGTGACACATTTTGATATACAGTGGGCGAAATAATGACTTGAGCTCCTGCTGATTCTGTAAGTTTGCTCACTTTCTAAGTAATGAAGTCTCTAATTTTTATGTTAGTTGTATTTTATTGGAGAGAAACAGAATGTCAACCAACAATACAAAAAAAAAACAATACATAAAAGTTACAAATTAATTTCCATCTCGTTGAAGTAAATTGAGTAGTTGGTCCCCTACAACCCAACCACAGATTGGTCATTCAATCAATCAGACACCCCAGACCTCAACCATGTCTGTATAAAGCCCACCTGTCCACAGAATCTGTTTCTTCCATTCCAAGCTCTCCACCACAATGGTTAAGACCAAAGAGCTGTCAGAGAACTTCAGGGACCAGCTAGTAGATCTGTCCAAGGCTGGAATGGGTTAGAAGACCATCATAAAGAAGCTTGGTGACAAGGTGACAACTGTTGGTGTCATTATTCAAAAATAGAAGAAATATTAAATGATTATCAGTGGATCTTGGTGCAAGGTCTTCCTCGTGTGTTTATGATGGTTGGGAGAAAGATGAGGGATCAGCCCACATTGTTAATGATCCGAAGGCAGTTGGGACCACAGTCACTAAGAGCACCACTGGTAACGCACTACGCCATAATGGATTCAAGGGTCCCTTGCTGAAGAAGGCCCAGGTATCAGAGATCATCTAAGTCATCAATCCCCAACATTTTTTACATGGATTGGTTTCATACAAGACGACTTTCCCATTAGTTAGAGGGAGAAGAGGAGTTCTCTAGCAAAGTTATGTATATACAAATATTTACATAGATTTAAAAAAAAAAAAAATTTTTTAAGAAAAGTTTTTATTATTTCTTTGTGGCCCGGTACCAAACGATCCATGGACCAGTACTGGTTCTTGGCCTGATGGCCGGTGAGCCTTGATCTGAATGATTCAGAGAAGGCTTGGAAGAAAAGGGCAAAGGTCAGATGAGACCAAAATCCAGCTCTTTGGCTTCAACTTGACCTGCAGTGTTTGGACGAAGAGTAGTGCTGAGAATAACCTGACGAGCACCAATCCCCACAGCTGAGCACAGAGGTGGAAACATTATGGTTTAGGGCTGTTTTTTTTTTGGTAAGGGTACTGAACAGGGCCATGTACTGTAAAATCTTGGACCAGAACCCTCATATGGATCCTAGATGTCTCTTCCAGCAGGACGATGACCTAAAACCTACCACTAAGGCATACATACCTCAGTCTTAAAGAAAATCTTGAAGAAAAGCTGAGTTTCTGTAAAGAGGAGTGGGCCAAAAATCCCTCCTGAGATGTGTGCAAACCTGGAGGCCAACTATAAGAAATGTCATCTTTTCATTGGGAATCAAATCTTTGTTTCTCTCAGTGACATGCAAATGTATTATGTATTACGTATATTGTGTCTGTTTTATTAGCTGATATTCTGTCTCTCTGCATTCCAATGAAACGCCCACAAACATGACTGGTTATTTCTTTGGAAGTGAGCAAACCTACAGGATTATCCCTCCTCAGTTAGTTGCCTTGAAGCCACGATTAAATACCGAAACTGTCTTGAACCGGGTTTCATAAACTGTGCATCATGTGACCAGCTGACCTCTCAGACCAGTAAACAAGTTTTATTGTCATTTTTTTTAAATTGTTGTCCTTGGAACTAAAAATTGTTCTAGTTTTTTTACCTGGTTTACAGTTCATTTAAAGTCCTTTCAGGAATGATTTGGCATTATACATTTAAAGCTGTAATAAAACAGATGGTTTCTCAAGTTTCATTTGACTAATAATATTTAAAATGTATCCCTTTTAATATTAACTTAACAGCAGACCCTAATCTTAGACAGAAATGTGTGTTTATTTCTTGCACATGCAATGTAACTCTTTTAAAACTTTTAGTCAGCTAAAGTAAATTTATATGAAACCTAGAAATTGGATCTAGATATATTCGTACTGTTAAAAAAATCAATCTGTAGTTTTTCTGTAAATTAATGAAATCTTTCTTTCTTGCTTTCTCTTTTAACACCAAAGCAAATAAAAAAAATGAGCACACAGATTCTGTAACCGTTTAGTTTGAGCAAGCTGGTTCTTGCAGCCCCCCCTCCCACACACACACACACACACACAAACTTTCCAAATACATTTTCCAAAAAAATCACCCTACACACACACACACACCCTCTGGTTGTTGGTTTTTTTTTTAACTCTTTTTTTAACTCTTTTTTTTGTTGTTGTTGTATCAAACAAAGTTAAACTAGAGCAGCATTGTGTAAATGATTCTCATGTTTTTATCAATACTTCTGCCATTTCTGTCTGTTTGATGATTTCTTCTTGTGCCTGTATTAAATGTGTAATATATGAATATATACAAATATATAAATGACAACTTGAACTGTGGCCCGCCTGGTTCATTTAAGACTCATTGTGAAGGTGCTTGCTGCTGTGCTGACTGCAACGTGTGTCATCAGGTTTGGTTCGAATTAAAAATCTTTATAAATGTTGAATCGATTAAAAAAAAAAATGTTTTCAGAGAATCTTTTCAATCTCTGTGAATGTCTTCAATTAAAAAAAATCACGAATTCAGCACATTTTTCTGATCACATCATCATGTCACTTTTATTAAGCCCAAAAATTCTGAGAATATGAAATGAACAAACTTGAGGAGAATGTCCATCTGTCTGAGGACTTTCTGGTCCCAGCTCTAAACTGATAATCCTTTAACCTAGAAATGTAAAACTGCACAGCTGGACATGGATTCATGCATTAAGGATGATCCCTATTACTTTCAGGGTCAAAGATCAAGGTCACGGGTGATCCATTAGTGAAGACCTTGTTGATGCTCTAACTCTGCAACCGTGTAACTTAGGAATGTCAAACTGCACAGCTGGACACCTCATGTGTCAAGGATGATCCCTATGGATTTCAAGGTCAAGGGGTTAAAAGTCAAGGTCACAGGTGACTCCTTTATGAAGACCTTGTCTGTACTTAAACTTGAGACACATGTGTTCAGGATTATTGTGTTTATTGTGAGGGAATTCACGCTTTGAGAATTTTCTGAAGATGTACCGTTGGTGATACTGTAGTTTTTTTTTTTTCTAAAAAGTATTTAAGAAAATGTATTTAAAAGAAAAAAAAAGGAATAATGTCCTCATTACCAACACATTTCTTAATAATGGTTGACATTTTTATGTGAAACTTTTACACTCGCTCCATTGTTGCAGGGATTGATTAGAAGATCACCCTCCTGACCCATCAGTGTATCTTTAAAAACACCCACCACCACCCCTCCCCCTGTTTCTAAAGGAACTTCTCAGTCCACAAACCTCTTCATGTTCCCTCCGCTTCACTCATTCAAACCGTCTCCATCGTCTCAGGACAAAGCTGTGACCTATGGGTAATGCTGTCTTTTTACTTGTACCTTTTCATCAGTAATTTTTTTTTGTGTGTGTGTGGCACTTTTAGACATTCTTTGAAATGATGAAGACAAATTATAGATTTATTTTTTTCAAAGTATTATTTCAGAACAGAATCTGTGTCAGAGGGCTTATTTACCTCTACACACAGATCAATACAGCATAGATACAACTTCCAGGCACAGTTCCACGTGTCGTTGCTGTACAGGAGCCTCACGCAGAGCGCTGTTCACTACAACACCGTGTGCACATTTAAGCTGTCGTCTCTCTCTGACCGAAGATCTCCTTCTTGGTGGTTGAAAATCCTCCGCCTCTGGGCTGCTTTTCCTCAGATGTGTGTGAGCCGCCAGTCTGCAGAAAGAAACAGATCTCAGAGTCTCATGTGGGGTGTTATTCTGAAAGGCCCGACCGAGACGAGGAAACCGAAAACATGTCCAGGAACCCACTGAAACGGCGACATACTGTGAACACACTAGTATGATGATCAGTTCATCTGGGTTTTTTTGCTCACTGAAGCCAGCGTCTTGCTCAAAGTTGCAGGAAAAATACAGAATTTTTTTTACTTGGGTCTCGCTGAACGAGACGTTTGCATGAACTCCAGGCAGATTTAAGGCCAAACTTGTGGGCTGTTGTTTGTCCGCACCTTTATTTATCTAGACTTGATATTCAGCTGGACTCCTGAAAAGCAAACACAAGCAGGCCCACAACTTGTATTTTATTCTCTTTTATTTGCATATTCCTTAACCTTTCTCTATGTACAGCCCTTTTGGTCATTCCTGTTGGCTTTTAAAATGTGCTTCTAAATAAATCAGACTTTGATTGACCCTCATGTTCACAGCGGGATTAAGGTCAGGGAGGTCTCCAATGGCGATGGACCTGAAATGTTCATGTTTTGTTCCCGAGCCATGCAGGTATCAGTTTTTGCATTTGTGGCTGAAAGCTCCATCATGCTGGAAGAAAGAAACTAGTTTATAATTTATTTTAAGTGTGAACTGCAAAAGAATATATCCAGGGTCAGCGTTTAACACTACTGGGATAGTCTTTGACATTTTTTGAAGCAATTTCCTGTTTTATTGTTTGCTTTTTGCAGAAGTCATTTATCTTTATCCATTTTTTAATCAATATGTTGTAGCTCTGTGCTTATGAGGGCTGTACAGGAATCATTCTTAGAGAGCCTCTGTACTCCATGAAGTTATTGCCCACCCTCTCTTTAGAATTAGCTGGATTTCTGAATAAAAGAAGTCCCACTGAGATTCACTGTGACATTACATGGTCATTACAGATACTCTAGGTACTCTTCTTTTAAAATCCCCATTCCAAAACAGTTGGGAAGTTGTGTAAAATGTAAGTAATAACAGAGTGCAATGATTAGTAAATCTCATGAACCTGTATTTTATTCACAATGAAATATTGTTAGCCTGTCAAATGTGTAAACAAAAATGTTACCTTTTTTTAAAAAAGAAAAAAAATGAAATGTAACTGAAGTTGTAAGTTGTGACGGGGCAACAAAAGGCTGTAAAAGTAAGTGGTACAAAAAAGAAACAGCTGGAGGAGCATTGGCCAACTAATCAGGTTAACTGTAACAGGTCAGTCAGACAACTGGGTTTAAAGAGAGCTTTTTAGAGAAGCTGAACCTCTGAGAAGTAAAGATGGGCAGAGGGTCCAGTCTGAGAAACACTATCTAATAATTGTTGAATAATGTTTTTCAAAGGAAATTTGGGAAGACTTTACTATCTCGTCATCTGCAGTTCATAATATTAGCAAAAGATTTCATGAATCTGGAAAAATTCAAAGGACAAGACTGAAAGTCAGAACTGGATGTTTATGATCTTCAGGTCTTCAGGCAGCTCTGCATTAAAAACAGGTCTGATTCTGTTCTGGACATCACTGCATGGACTCAGGAACACTTCTACAGATCACTGTCTGTAAACACAGTTTGTTGTGACATCCACAAACGCTGCTTAAAGCTCTGTCAGGCAAAGAAGAAGCCAAATGTGAACACCATCCAGATACCCTGACCTCTCTGTCCACCTTACTAAAGAGGAGAGGGACCATCCAGGCTGTTATCAGCACACAGTTCAAAATCCTGCCTCTCTGATGGTATGGGGGTGCATTGGTGCCTATGTCATGGACAGCTTACACATCTGGAAAGGCACCATCATTGCAGAACAGTCTACACAAGTTTTAGAGCAACATCGGCTCCGATCCAGATGGGGTTCTTTTTCTCCTTGCATATTTCAGGAAGACAACACTAAACGACATCCTGCATCCATCCCAGCAGCAGGGCTTCATAGTAGAAGAGTCATGGTGCTGAACTGACCAGCCTGCAGTCCAGAAAACATTTTGTGCATCATGAAAATAAAAGTACAACAAAGTCCCAGAACTGCTGAGCAGCTAGAATCCTCCATCAGACAAGAATGGGTCAACCTTCTCCTCTAAAACCTCCAGCAGCAGCTGCTGCTCTAGATGTTTACAGACTGGTGGTAAAAGAAGAGATGATGCTTCACACATGACTCTGATCTGACTTTTATGAGATGTATTGCTGTCATCAAATTCAAAATGACATTTTTTTTTCCTTATAATGGTACAATTTCTTGGTTTCAACATTTGAGATGTTTATTATCCTCCGTTGTGAATAAAATACAAGTCTGTGACATTTGCAGATCATTGATTTCTGTTTTTATTTACATTGTGCATGGCCTAACTTTCTCTGAATTAGGACTGAGTTTTAAGAGGAAACCGTTCCCGGTTGGTTGAGGAGTCTGTATCTGGTACTGATTGAGGGCCTTAACGTCAGAATCAGCCGCGTGAAGCGGTCTGAGCCGGGGGAGCGTTCAGTCTTTGTTGTTCACCACGCAGTCGTGTTTGTTCAGAGACCCGCTAGAGCCATAGAACTGAGTTATTCTGCAATCCAGAGAGCGAGGCCGACATCAGTAACATTTATGGACGATTTAGCGGTGATGTGTCCATTTGATCTCCCTCCTCACCACAAGGAAAGCCATCTGAACAAACAAGCGGCAGAGTGAGTTTATTGCATTAATACGGATTCCTCTTCTGCTCGCTCCAAAGCCCAGAAGACCTCTTCAGAATAACTCAAACCCTGAACGTGTCGGACTCACATCCGCAGGAATCTCTCACATTTTCCACCTCAGCAAGCAGGATCCTGTCAACAGCCCCAGCCCCAAAAATACCACTGTCCAACATCAGTAACCGCAGAAGGCGAAAGATAATAATATGATATGGAGTCTGTGTTGGTTTGTCTGTTAGCAAAATATCTCATGAACCACTGGATGGATTTTAATGAAACTTCCAAAGGGTAATCAGTGGCTGTACATCTACAACTGACTACCTTTATGAGTCAACCCGATTCAAGATGGATTCCACAGCTAAGTGACCTTATAAAAATGGCTATAAATCATTAATTTTTGCAGATATTCAACTAAGATTTAGTGTGGTGGTAGATGAAACTAATTTGAAAAACATAATTTAGGCACTACTTATTATGCAACATATTTGCTTAAAGATAAGCCATTAGCTCTTGGCGTTAACCCTGTCTGTCTGTTAGCAAAATAACTCTTAAACCACTGAAAAGGATTTTTTTGAAACTCCTAGAAAGTAATCGTTGGATGTGCATATGCAACTGAGTAGGTTTTGGAGTCAACCCAATTCAAGATGGCCATCACAGCAAGTTCAACTGACATCACAATTGAAATTAGCAAACACACAAATGGCTATAACGCTGTCATTCTTACAGATATTGAGCTAACATTTTGTGTGGTAGTAGCTGCGAGCCATCCCCAGGTTGTGCAATATGACACAAGATTCCACATAACATCAAATACGAGCTTTGACCAAAACAGCTACAGATGCTGAAGTTCTGGCATGAAAAGGAGGCAGGCGATATGCTCTCCACCATGTTACTCTATGCCTTTAATTATCAGAAAAGTTGTGCACCATAACACAACCTGTTTTCTGGGAAGCTCTAATGAAGTCAGGCTTTCAGTACAGTCAGACACTGACTCATGTGGAACCTTAAACCTCGAGTCAGGAAAGGATAATAAACTCATCTAATTGTGTTGCTGCTTCCTGATGACAGCACCGCTGGAAGAAGAGTTTCAAGTCCAAAGCGCTGGCAAGATAACCTGCGGCCGCAGCGGTCCAGCAGAGGAGGAGAGGAGCCTTTCGTGTCCTGTTCACGGGGGCACGTCATGTTTGGGCAGGGGGGGCAATCGATCCCTTTTGAACTCCTGCTTTTCAGCGCACTGACAGGATCTGCATTTCTGAAGGTTTGTGCATGAAGATGTTGAGTTTGTAACTGAGCTAGCGGACCACTTCCAGGACGTGCAAACTGAAGATGAGGCAGACTGATATCAGATGAAGCAGGTGGATTTCAGACTATGACCTGGAACTGAAGATGGGGTCATTTAACACAAACACTCCAAACCCTTGGACCAGTTATCCTTTAAATGTTTTTGGGGGGGGTTTTACCGCTAAAAGGCTAAATGCAGGTAATAATGTCTTAAAAATCTGTGTGGGTTCGTTTGTGCATTTGTCTGTTAGCAAAATAACTCCCAGAAAATAATCACTGAACATACCTCTCCAGCTAATTAACTTTTTGGAGTCAGCCTGATTTAAGATGGCCAACATGGCTAATCAAACTTAGTCAACACAAAAATAGCCATAACTCAGGCAAAATTACAGATATTGAGCTAAAGTTTGACGTGGTAGTAGCTGAGAGTCATTCCCAGCACATACTCTGAGGTCTAATAGAGCACTCATAGCGTTATTTTCAAGGTTTGATCAAAACAGCTACAAGTTCATCATGCAATATGCATTACGTCAACTAATGCTAGGCCTTTAATGAACCATGTAAGTGATCCATTAGCATCTCAACATGTTCACTGATGACAGAATCCAGAAAAGAGCTTGGATAGATATGGTTTCAAACTACGACTGCACAGCCAAAGCAACATACGGCAACAGCTCTGATGACTATAACTCAGAGTGAGTCAATAAGAGTTGGACACACACATACACAGATCCGTCTTTCCTTCCAGAGAGGAAATGTTCTCTCCATAAATATTTGGAGTTTGTTAATTGAAAGAATGTGCACAGCTGCAGTTCTGGGAGGTTCTTTAAACACCGCCTTCATATGGATTCTGTGTGTCTGTCCCCTTGTTCATTAGTGTCAAGTGAAATGAGCTGAGGCTGCGGTAAACACACACAGGAACAAAGATCCACACACACGTTGGACTGAATCAGTGTCTTTCAGTGTGTGTTTGAAGATCTTTGGTTTTGCTTCACTCCAAGAAGCATCCCTCTCTCTGATTGTTACATGGAGCGTGGTAGAGGTCTTCTTTCATGTAGGTCTTTGAAAAACATGTTTGCACGTCGCTGTTTGAGTTCTAATTTCCTGATCCTATGTTTTTTTCAATGTGGTATATATATATATATATCACACACATTGAACTATTTGCAGTTCTGCTTTACGGAGACCACTCACGCTGAGCAACTAAAGGAGACTACAGTCATGGGTTAAAAAAGCCTACATTACAGGAAGAATCAGATAAAAGGCCTAGAATTCATTGAACTCATATCACCCTTGCATTTCAGGCCTGAGATTTAAACTAAGATCTTCTAAAGAGAAATTATGTAGCTGTTTCAGTCAAACCTTGAAAATAACATTATGCGTGATCTCGCTCAGTATTACAGGATCTCATTCAGTCTATTGGTTCCTAAAGTATGTGTTAGGGATCAGGATAAGTTTCACCTACTACCACGACAAATTTTAGCTCAGTAGCTGTAAAATTGACTGAGTGATAGCCATTTTTGTGTTTGCTAAGGTTGATCAGCTGTGGCAGCCATCTTATATCTGGTTGACTCTAAAATGTCATCAATTGTAGATGTACATCCAATGTTTATTTGTGGAGTGTTTCACTAAAATCTATCCAGTGGTTAATGAGATATTTTGCTAACAGACACACAGCGACACAGGCAAAAATGTTATTGCCCACCTTTCACCTTAATAGCGGAATAGATGTGTTTTTGTTTGTTTTTTTTATTTCTCAGTATGAAGTCTGTTTACCATATAACTGCAGTGTGTTTAGGGTGGTGTGATTTGAAACATGTCCACTCATCTTGCTAGACTCAACCTCTGCACCCTGAGCTGCTGCCTATTAGTTATGCAGAACAACATGGCCAGAAGACATGTTGATGCCAAATCAAATGTGAAGAGTTGGATTTTCGATCATGCATGCAGAATTTCCTCTTTTTTAATTTTTCTCCCATCTCTTCAGGCAGCCCATCAGCACACCAAAGAAAGTATTTACATCTGATGCTAACATTCTGACCGATCCGATCACATCTGGACACCACTGAGTGTCACGTCATACCTGTTATTATGACACATGATAGGAACTAATAGGAGCATAACAGAACTACAAAATATTATACAAACCCATTATCCATCCATCCATCCATCCATCCATCCATCCATCCATCCATCCATCCATCCATCCATTCATCCATCCATCCATCCATCCATCCATCCATTCATCCATCCATCCATCCATCCATCCATCCATCCATCCATTCATCCATCCATCCATCCATCAATCCATCCATTTTCTTTCACTTATCCGGGGTCAGGTCGTGGGGGTAGCAGCCTAAGCAGGGAGACCCAGACTTCCCTCTCCCCAGCCACTTGGGCCAGCTCCTCCAGAGGAATCCCAAGGCGTTCCCAGGCCAGCCGAGAAACATAGTCCCTCTATCTCTTCCCCGATCTGGAGAAGGCAAAGCCATTATCATTTTGATGTAATGGGACTGATCAATGATGACATCATCATTATGTGATGTCATCACTGGTGAGAACTGAGCCGAGGCCATAGGGTCATTAAGAAACTGTAGGAGCTGAACCATGAGCCCAATCACCACCAAAATATTTTTATTTTTTTGTGACAACCTCAATATTTTCTGAAAATTTCATCTAAATCACTTCATTAGTTTTTGAGTCATCTCATGCACAGACAAATAAACAAAAACATTTACCTCCTAGGGGGAGGTCTGATATACAGAAAGGTGTCGAGGCAGCTATTGGCCAAAAGTAACGTGGAATTTCCTTCAGTAATAACTCAAGCTGACAAAGTGCTGGTGTTTTGATGTATGACCTGTATAAGAAGTGCAAAGAGAGAACCAAAATCAAAAGAAACGTTAAAGCTGCTGCCAGTTTATCATTAGGGTCACCATGGTAACCACACACCTGTGTCTGTCACTCCCAGACAGCACTCTTGAGCCTTCCGTGACCTCCGGGTCTAATTGACCCAAGGGCTTCGCTACCTGTCTTCGTCTCTTTGTCTCTCTCTCTCTCTTCAGGGCTTCAGGAGGGTTAAAGGACAGGCAGAAGAAACATGGAACAAAAATTAAGTGTCAAACAGTCAGAGTGAAAACTACAAGTCAAATTTGTAAAAATCCTGAACTGTAAGTAACAGAAGGCTCTGATGCTCACAGACGTCATTACTTACGTTTCTACAGTGTTTTATGGAAGTTCCTGTTTCGAAGAACAAATTCTGAGCTCGGATACAGTGGAGGTCAATGAGAGTTTAGGTGTGTGACGACTTGAGATAAAAACCTTAAGTCCTAGAGCAGTGAGAGACACGATGGGTGAAAGAATATGAAAATACCTACATTTTGTTCTACGAACTGTTTAGTAAGCGTAACATTTGGGGAAATAAGAGTTTGTATAATTTAGGAAAATTTAGACAGCTTGAAGATGAGGGCGTGTAACATCGTCATGCTCCACGCTGAACATTCAGTGGTAAAATTTGTAAATCATAAAACATAAACTGTGATTGTGTAAAAAAATAAAATAAAGAAACACCATATCAGACATTTAAAGTCTAACTTTCTGGAACCAGATTAAACTCTGAATGATGTTTTTACTGCAAAGTCTGAGCTGTAGAGCTCCAAAGGGGGCTGTGGTTTGCTCTTGTGTTTCAACAAAATCTCATTGTTGTCTATGGGAAATCTTTTACCACTGTATCTGGTCGACCTGCGTCGGTGTTGAAAGCTGTGGGAGGACCATTGAATCAAAGATTTTGTTGAAAGTGGAAGAACACCTTGGAATAGTAATGGCTGCTTCGGTGCATGTGCGATGAAAGCCTTAATTATCTGTTAGTTAACAGCAGGAGTTTTAGAGTGAGAAAGCATCATGCAAATCTGAAGGACGGAGTCAAATTATGCAGGATCTCATGTGATATAATGAGAATATTATTGGAAGGGTGTGTGTGTGTGTGTGTGTGTGGGGGGGGGAGACTCACAGCTACCACACATCATTTAACGCAATATTTGTAAAATGGTTAGAGTTTGAGCCATTCTTGTGTTGGCTATTGTCAAACAGCTGAGGCGGCCAACTTGAAATGGGTTGACTCCAAATGGTAATGAACTGTAGATGTGCAGGCACTGATCACTTTTTGAGAGTTTCATTGAAATTTGTGCTGTGGTTCATGAGACGTTTTGCTAACAGACAGACATTGTTGAGTCTAACAGTTAATGGCAAAATTTTAGGCAAAGGTGTTGCTGATTGCATACCACTCAAAATATATGTTGGGCATAACTCCCAACTACTTCCACACCAATTTTAAGCTCAGTATCTGTAAAACTGGCAGAATTGTAGCCATTTTTGTATTTCCTGAGATCAGTTCGGTGTGGCAGTCATCATGAACTGGTTTGACTCGAAAATTTAATCAGTTGTAGATGCTCATCCAATGTATGTTTTTTAAAAGTTTCATTGAAATCCATCCAATGGTTAATGAGATATTTTGCTAACAAACACAGATTTGACTTCAATAGTTAATAACAAAGTTTTAATAACAGATCTTGTTTGATTTGTTAACTTTTAGAATATGTGTTTGGAATCAGTCTCAGTTACTACCACACCAAATTTGAGCTCAGTATCTGTAAAATGTGTTATCACTTTCTGAGAGTTTCGTTCAAATCCATGGACTGGTTCATGAGATCATTTGTTAACAGACAAACAATGCACGCAAGCACACACGCACACACAGGGCAAAAACATTAAACCATAATTTGTCTAAATTTCCAACCTGGAGTGGATGATTGTTACTGTCCCCATCAATGTGATCATCCACTTCATTCTGTGTCTGCATGAAAGTGCAGGTTAACGTGTAACTTGTTCTTTTTGTTGGTAGTTTTCTGGGTTACTCAGTGTTCATGCAGTGGAACTTGCTGTGAGAGACAGAGTGTCCCATGCTAAGTGTCCTAACACGTGTTGAGATACTAGATCGACATGGTGGGACAAAGACCTGGAATGGAGACGAACGGTACCGCTACTAGCTCCCGTCTGTCGGACACTTTGCTGGACGATGAGAAGACCGCAGCGGCCCTGCTGCTGTCGGGAGTCTTCCTGGCCATGGTGGGTGTCACCTTCACCGCCATGGGCTGGCAGCACTACCAAACGAACACCAACTTCCAGTGGACTCAGCTGCTGGGCCCCATCCTGATCTCAGTCGGAGGAACCTTCATGTTCACCAGCATCTGCAAGTTCAGGTTAATCTTTTGCTGTGGACAGCAGGAGGACGAGGGCGTGTTTGTCATACCGGTGAGGGAGCAAGTCTCCAGAGGACATCCCGTTGTGGTTCATGGCAGGAATCCACCGGTCATGTTGCAGGGAGCCGCAACCATGCTCTGCATTCCACCTGCTTATAGCTTCATCACCCAGGAGGTGCAGCAACCAAATGAGCTCCATCCTGGCCTTCCTCCGTATGATGGTGTCCACGGTGTGGACATGGTTACGGCAGAGGACAGCAGAGCTCACAGCTCACAGACGGACCAGAGAAGAAGCCGGTAATGTTAGGTTCTCTGTTTATTTAGTTTTGTTTGGACTTTGCATTTTGGATCCTTGAATTCTGTATTATTATTATTATTATTATTATTATTCCATGGTTTCTTTTGTTAGTTCAGTCTCCTGTTTTATCACAGTTCTGTTTATTTTCAGTCTTCTAGTTTTACTTTATTATTCCCTGTGTGTTCTTAGTGTTAGGTGTAGTCTTCTCCTTTGTATTTCTAGTTTTCCCCTTGCTCATGTTTCCTGTTTCCTTGTGTGCTCTTCCTCCTCTCCTGTGTCCTCTCTCCCCTCACCTGTGTCTTGTCAGTAATCAGCCCTGGTCCTTTGTCTCCCTCTTGTATTTAAGCAGTTCTTTTCCGTCCCTCTATGCTGGTTTGTCTGTTTTGTTACCCTGTTCATGTTTAGACTTTGTCGCGTTGTCAAGTCCATTTTTGAGTTCCTTGTATTTTGTTAATTCATCTTTGGATTTAATCAATCACCACGTTGCTGTCATGCATTTGGGTCCTTCTCCCACGCCTATCATGACAGCTAAGAAAGAGTGCTTTCATGACAAACAATCTTCTGACAAAAAGAGATAACTGAAGCATTAAGAAATGGCAAAGTTATGTCTGTTTTAATTAAATCTTGAAAACACTTTTATAGGAACCCAGTCCCTTTTGGGCTTCAGCTTCTGAGTTCCTGTCAAATGTCTTTTACAGTTGATGGCTGGGGATGACTCTTGGCTACTAACACACCAGATTTTAGCTCAGTACCTGTAAAACAGACTGAGTTATCATCTTTTCTGTGTTGGTTCAGGTAAATTAGCCATGGCAGCCATCTTAAATGTCAGTAACTTCTTGAGAGGTGCTCCAAACAAGCCATTCAGTAAACTCTGTAATGAAGAACATGAAGGGATAAGACTCCAAACACGGTGACTCAGAAAAAACAACAGTGTCTTACATGGAAAGAAATTGGTCTCATTTAGTTTGAACTTAGCGGTATTTACAGGCACAAGAGAAGGTGAAAAAAAACCAAGAACATGATCTTCTTTAAATCAGGGGACTGAGTGTTCTTATGCAAGAAAGCTCTCAGTTTGTTTTTAATGCAGCACTGTTCATTGCTTGGCTCACTGTGTTTTAGGCCATTATTCCCCTCTAAAATATTGTCTCAATGATGCTCAACATATTCTGTTCTAAAACCTAGTATTTGTCAGCTCCTTCAGTGTTGCTGTAGGCCTCTCTGACCAGTTTCTGGCTCGTCTTTTCACCACTTTTGAAGGAACATTCAGTTCTCCGTAATTTCATTATTGTTCCATACTTTCTCCAATTCATGAGGACTGCCTTCACTGTGTTCCATTCATTATTTAATACTGAGGAAATGTTTTGTAACTTTCTCCTGGTGGATTTCTTTTGACAATGAAATCATTTTGATGCTTTGTGAGTCTCTGTGAACCTTGGATTATGTCTGGATGGGAACATGTGTTGTTGTAAAACCTGCAGACTTTTCTGCTTTGATGGTTCCTTTCCAGATGTGTAAGCTGCTCATGGCAGAGACACTAATGCACCCCCATACCATCAGAGAGGCAGGCTCTTGAACTGTGTGCTGATAACAGGCTGGATTGTCCCTCTCCTCTTTAGTATAGCAGACATGGTGTTCATAGTTTCCAAAAAGAATTTAAAATTTTGATTTGTCTGACCACAGAACAGTTTTCCACTTCGCCTCAGTCCATCTTAAATGGGCTTTGGCTCAAAGGAGATAGCAGCATTTCTGGATGGTGTTCACATCTGGCTTTTTCTTTGTAAGATAGAGCTTTAAACAGCATTTGTGGATGTCACAACAAACTGTGTTTACAGAGAGTGATCTGTAGAAGTGTTCCTGAATCCATGCAGTGATGTCCAGAACAGAATCAGACCTGTTTTTAATGCAGAGCTGCCTGAGGACCTGAAGATCACAAACATCCAGTTCTGACTTTCAGTCTTGTCCTTTGAGCTCAGAGATTTCTCCAGATTCATGAATCTTTTGAGGATATTATGAATTGTAGATAATGAGATAGTCAACGTTTTCCAAATTTCCCATTGAAGAACATTCTTTTGAAATTGGTCCATTATTTTTAGGCACAATTCTTCTATGGTGAACCTCTGCCCATCTTTACTTTTTAGGGACTCAGCTTCTCTAAAATGCTCTTTTTAAACCCAGTCCTCTCACTGACCTGCTGCCAGTTGACCTGATTTGTTGCTAAATGCTCCTCCAGCTGTTTCGTATTCCTACCACTTACTTTTACAGCCCTTTGTTGCCTCTGTAACATGTTCAACTTTTTGAAACATGTTACTTTCTTTTTCCCAAAACACGGGAAAATTTTCTTACAAAACAAATGATTTGCAAATCATTTCATTCTGTTTTTATTTTCATATTATAAAACTGCCCAACCTTTGTTGAAATTGGGGCTGTAATTACAGTTCCTCAGTGGTTACATAAAACAAGTCGTCATGGGTTTGGGGTCAGTTGAGGCTAAAATCACTGGCACTTATTAAAATAAAAACCCTGCTGGGATTGAACATTGTATCACAAATGTTTTTATATGTGCTTTATTAAAACCAAAGTTTTTTTGAAACAGAATTTGAGTCATATTCCCACCTGTTTTTTGCACCAAAAGCTAAGGCGTATTTTATTTTTTTCAGCTAATTGCAGGATCTAATTTATTTAAAACTCAGTCAGACGTGCTGCTATAAACACAAAGCTGCATTCCAAGTTCTCACTGTCTTTTATTGTTTTTAGACAATTGCTCCCAGCAGGTTTCCAGGAAAGCATTTCACTTTAATCCAAACAGACGGCAGGAATAATACAGTTAACCTGCCGTGACTATAAACCGCTGCCCTGATCACATGAACACACACCGACTCTCATTCCTGTTGGCTCCAGTCCTGACCTGTTTCACTGTTTTGTCTGCAGAACACAGAAGACAGAAAGTGACAGGGGACGTCCGGACGAGGGCAGCTGTTCTCATCCACCTGCATATGAAGAGCTCTTCCCTTCCTGCCACAAACACAATCACAAATGAAAATGGACTTTTATCTTGTTTTAACAAAAAGCAACAAATGGGCCTAGCTTTCTCTAAAGGAATGCATGTCACCTTCCACCTTTCATGCTATTATTCAAAAATAAGAGAAATGATGGCATTAGGGTAGTAGTAGATATACATCCAGTTTCTGAAAGTTTCATTCAAATCTATGACTTTGTGAGATAAGTTTTAAAAACAAATTGTGCCTGATTGGTTGGTGCTCAAGGTACATGTTGGAAATAGCGCTCTGCTACTACATCACCAAATATTACCTCAATATTTGTAAATTTTGCTGAGTTATAGTTATTTCAATGTTGACTAAGGTAGATTAGCTGTGGTAGCCATCTTGAATGGAGTTGATTCCAAAAGATTATCAATTGCAGAGGTTCATCTGCCTGTTACTTTGTGGGAGTTTCATTGAAATTAGTCTGCTGGTTATTATATATTATATATTATATTTAGCCAATAGACAAACACACGCACACAGACACTCACCTTTGGTGATGGGCGATAAGAATGAAGGTGATTCTGTGTGATGCTTCATATGTTTTAAATTAAACCTAGAATATTTGTGGTGTTTCCGTTTACAGCAGCACAAAAAAAGGTTCTGGTTTAATTTTTGTGATGTGAAGCTGCCACACTCCACCGACCTCGAGCCTTACAGACCCACTAAAACTGTCAGAGAAGATGCAAACGTTTAGGAAATCTCTTGATGTTTAAAAAAGGAGAATTTAAGTGTTCATGTCACTCGCAGTCATCAGAAACCTAATTAGAAAATATTAAATACAACTTTGTAAAGTAAAATCCACTCAGAATGAAGAAAAGTTTGATATTTTTGTGACTGTGGGACATTTTGTACCCCAGCTATGTTTTCAGAATAAATAAAAGTGACAGAGAGCCACAGGGGGGCAGAAACACAAGGAAATCTGCCTCTGTTCACTCAGGACCACAAAACGAATAATAATAATAATAACTTTTGAAGCACCAAATAGTTTTATACATCTCAAATTTTTATAAAATGCTTTTGCTTACTTTATTTGTTGCATGTCACTGCTCTGCTTTCTCAGTTTTATTAGTTTGATTTTAAAGTTGTTGTTTTTTTCATCAGGATGTGTTCTTTCTTTTTTGAATCTCTGTCTGGATGTAATCTTCCCCAGCCCTTTTTTTATTCAGTTTTTTACGCTTCTAAGTTATGAAGGAATTAATCGGCGATCATAGCGAAAGCCAAGTTCCACCCAGATCCTCTTAGCAGCAGAGACCGAAATCAGCTGTGAGTTTAATTAGACTGGGACAGAAGGCCATCATTTAACAGGAAAAAAAAACCCAAAACATCTTTTGCAGATCTATGTTTTTATAGAACTGTAAAATTTGTCCTGGGCATTTAACAAGCCAAAAGACCTTCGTGTGAAAAACTGTTAAAATAAAAAAAAACTCATTTAAACTGTTGAACTGCTAAAAACTTTGACTTGAAGGAGGAAAGTGAAAAATTATAAAACGATAGATAGATAGATAGATAGATAGATAGATAGATAGATAGATAGATAGATAGATAGATAGATAGATAGATAGATAGATAGATAGATAGATAGATAGATAGATAGATAGATAGATAGATAGATAGATAGATAGATAGATAGATAGATAGATAGATAGATAGAGCCCAGTAAAACACACCTGGGTGACATTACTTCATCGTTCCAGAGAACTGGCGACAGTTTCTGCAACTGTTACTGGACGTGCTGAACGGCAACAGATATTTCTAGATTTGACCCGGAAAGTCCTCCTGGCATGAAGGCTAAAATCATCAGTAGTCTTGTAGTTAATAATGAAGGTTTGGTGATGATGAGTGGATCTTATTCAAGGTTCACAAACAGCTGATTGATTTGACAAAGTCTGTTGACTTGTAGTGGGTTAAACCACTACAGGACAACAGGTGTGTGTTTTCTGTCTCTCTGCAGGATGAGCTGTCCGGTGGTGCAGTGGACCCCCCCACCCCCACCCCCACGCCGCCAACATGCAGCTCAACATTTACGGACGGATTTGGAAACAACATCTAAGATTTGCTTTCTGAAATCCCAAAATACCAAAAGGGTCAGATAATCTCGGCAGAGCATGTGGCCGTGACTTGTCCTGGATGCCGATTAGACAGAGGCTCGTACGTTTGCCTCGTCCTAGGGCCGTAAACTCGCCAACGGGGGGGAGGGGGTTTGGTCTCTGCAGCTCACTAACGACGCTAAAGTTGGCATTCGGGCTGTAACCTGAGCTCATTGTGTGCAAAGAAATCTCTGATAATTCAAACAAGAGGATTTGGTTTGACCCACAGAAAGCTGCAGGAAGTGGAAAATCAGGCACAGTTATTAAAACATATCGGCTTATAGTGATTTAATACCAGAGTTGAATGATTTTATAAAGCCTTAAATTTTAGTAATTTCAGTTAAAAAATATTAAATAAACCCCTAACATTTCTTGAAGTAATGCATATCACCCGCTGCTTTTTATGTTTTACACCTAACATAAGATCTTCTTATGTTGAGAAATGAGGGGGTTGTAGCCATTTTGTTCAAACCTGTTATACAATATCATGAGATGTCACTGAGGATGACTCTCAGCTACTACCATATCGGATTTTTAGCTCATTATCTACAAAACTGGCTGAATTTTGTGCTTTTAAGGTCAGTTGGCTATGGCAGCCATGATGTATTGGATGACTCCGAAACTTAGTAGTAGACAGTAGTAGAAGTACATCCACTAATCATTTCCTGAAAGTGTTTTTCAATTCTGTCCAGTGTTTCATGAGATATTTGGCTAACAGACAGACACATTAACACGCAAACACAAGCTAAAACTTTATCTGTTTTGCACCTAGTGATAATCATCTTTTTTTAATCACTTGACCAATGTGGCACGTCTATGCAAACTTTCAAGGCCTGTGGTTGTTTTAAGTATTAGGTTCAAGCTGAGATCAGATCAGATCTGAAATCTTGGAAAGTTTCACTCCTTCAGATTCAATGTTTGGCCACACAGCTCTGGGTTTTAACCACTCTCCTTCTTGTTTAATTCTGCCTATCAGAAGAGCTGAAATGTATTTTAATTGCTGATTAATCCAATAAAGTATTTGCTGTAATATGACCATTAATCAGCTTTAAAATGTTTTAGGAGCTTTGATTTATGTAACCGAGTTTCCAACAAAGGTTGATTTAATTCAGTATTCAGTTTTCTTTCTTCTACTTCTGGTCCTTCAGGCTGAGCTTCAACAACAGCTGCATTAGTTAATTTTTTAACAGATGTACAACAAAATGGCTAAACTTTAATGTTTTATGAAAAAATAATCTATTTTGTGATTTAAAAAAAAAATCAAGATATCTAAGAACAAATCAGATCAAATCAACCCAAGGGAAATGAGAGAAACTGCATTTTCTGCAAAAATGAAGGTTGAGTGTTGAGCTAAACAAAGAAGCTAAAACTGAGTTTTAAAAATGAAAACAAACACAACAGAAGCTAAAGCTAAGCTCAGCAAAATGTGTGCCAAAAATAAAAGGCCGAACAATAGCTGGAACCTAAAAGCAGCACAACATTAGCTAGAAACAGCAGAACAGAAGCTACAACTAAAATGAGCAAAAAGCTGCTATGAGCAAAACAGATATTAATATTAGCAAAACTTCAGATTACAGCAGTAAAATGTTTGTCAAAGCCAAGATCAGCATAACAGTAGCTAAAAGAAGCAAAATGTAACAAAATGATAACTTTAAGTTTGAAGTAGCAAAACGGTGTCTAACAAAAACAAAACAAAGATAAACGGAGCAAAACAATAGCTGAAAGTAACAAAATGGTAGCTAAAAGTATCAAAACAGAAGCTAAGCCTAAAATGAGAAAGCAACAGCCTAAAGTAGCAAAAAGATGCTAATATTAGCTAAAATATAGCTAAAGGTAGCAAAAAAGATGCTAAACCTAAAAAAATCAAAACAGTAGCTAAAAGCTGAAAACTAACTAAATGGTAACTAAAAGTAAAAAAGAAAAAGCTAAAAGCTAAAACCAGAAAAATGGTAGCTGAAAGCTAATTGTGGCAAAGCAATAGCTAAAAGCTATATATATATATATATATATATATATATATATATATATATATATATATATATAAAAGAACCACAAGACTAAAATTAGATCAAAAATTAGATCAAATATGCTGAAGCAGATTGAATGTTTTTTAATGCTTGTGTGTTTTTGAAGGAGTTGCAAAAAATCAACGTATTTCTATGGGGGAAATATTTGTATAAAAAGTTTAAATTTAAAGTTACAAAAACCAAAAGTCATAGTACCCATCTCCTAAATGATCTGAATGTTTTGGTATATAATTGATTCTGCAGGAGTAGTTAGATTTCAACAATAACAAGTCTGAGTCAAATTATTGCTCAAAACTCAATAAAGTGCAGAAGTTTTGGAGCAAACGCTTCTTGTTTTTCTGACTGGAGTTCCTTTACAATTTTTTTTTAGAGTCTCCAAGTGTCTATTTTGAAAGTGAGTTCCTGATTGTAGTTCAAAAGCCCCCAGTGCCGAACTTGTGGGCTCAGTCTGCGCCTGCCTGCACTGAGGCTGGGAGCTGCAGCAGAGTCTGCGGGGCGAGCAGGCGGACACAAATGGATTTCATGTTTGCAGGAAAACACGCTGGAGGCGCAGGAAAACTTTGTTGTTTATGAACCACACGTGAAAGCACTCAAATCGAAATTATCTTCCTGTTGTTGCAGCTTTTGTCGTTCGCAGCTTGGAGTTTTCTCGCCAGGAGTGTCACCACCCAGAGTGCGGCTCTGACAGAGGGCCCCTGTGGATCGATGGGGACTTTTTTTTCTCGCCCACAACTCAAAAGCAGAAAACGGACGATAATATTTTTTTTTTTACCATGTCTGTGTGTTACCAAATTATCTAATGAACCGCTGGACGATTTTTTATGAAATTTTTGCAAAACAACCATTGGGTGTACACCTACAACTGATTAACTTCTGGAGTCAATTCAAATCAACATGGCTGCCATAAATAAGCCATATTTGTCAACACAAATAGCTAAAACTCTATTAGTTTTACTCATATTGACCTTAAAGCTGACAATCATTCACAGCACGCTCTGAGCACGACATCCCACAATACTGAAAGAACAAAATATTTTTTAAGGTCTGACCAACATGGCTACAGCTCTGTCATTTCTCAATATGAAATGGTCTTAGTTTAAAGTGAGATATAAAGTGTCAGATGTAGACTTTAAAAATATGTTTTATAATGTGTTTGATAGTTGTGTTAAACAAGATAACAATTCAGCAGGTTTGATTCTTACAGTTTATAGTTTCTTTTTAAAGACGTAGTGACATCCTCTTCATCTGGCTCATTCCTGGGACTCCTCATGTACAATTACATAAAAAAAATAACTTAAGAACAAACAAAAAGCTGAATTTTAGGATTGCTGTCAAGTTCAATTCAATTCATTTTATTTATATAGCACTAATTCACAACAAACGTTGTCCTTAGGGCACGATACGGCAAAGCGAAAAGACACTGACTGGTGGGTAGCATAGGAGAAGTGGTGGAGATGTGTGTGGGACTACAACTCTGCTTCCTGGACTGGACCCTGGACAGTCAGTTTGGATGACTGATAAGAGCTGCCTGATCCTTAGAAAGAAGAGCAGCTCCATTCAAATTGGGATAGATGCCATCTCTCTGCTAGGTTTCCCCCAAAATGTCAGCCAGTTATTTAAGTTGGTGGTGAACAGGGGCTTAGCTTTAGCACTATGCTTTTTGCAAACTGTCACCCAGCCGGCCTGGGGGTCCTGGCTCCTTGGGGCCAGCTGGGGGACCTCTAATGGGAGCCACTGTCCTCCAAAGCTACCGTAAAAACACTTTGGGTAAAAAAAAAGAAACAATACATTAAAATCTTTTAAACTAAGGATCAAGCAGAACATCTATCCATCCATCCATCCCTCCGTCCGTCTGTCAGTTCATCCAAACATGATCTAAAACCTAATAATGAAAATTTTAACATTTCTCTGATAAGCTACTATAAATACTTTCTTGTTCACGTTTTATTAGAAAAATATGATTTTACCAACAATGGCAATTTAAAGAAACTAAACGCTACAGAATAAAGAAAAAATATCCACGAAACTAATATGTGCAGATAAGATTAATTATTCTGGTGTAGAATTTCTATAATATTTACTAAAAAAAAGAACAGAATAAATACATTCTTTTTAAAATGATAAGATAGCTGTATTGAATGGATTATAATTTTCAAATATAAACCTACTTCAAACCAAAACAACTGTACAGGTCCACACAATCTAATTTTAACAGAAAACCTTTCACTATTTTCAGCAGCACCACAATGTGGGCAAACCTATCTTTTTTTTTTTTTCTCAGAGATGTTTAAGGGAGGAGGGGGTGGTTTTTAAAAAAAAAATTGTTTCATACATCAGTGAAAAGCACGGCAGCACCCAGCGAGCAGTTAGAAATTATAAACGGTTGGTTTATTTCCTGTTTGAATGGAGTTCTGTCAAAAAATTTTACTCCAACTCCCCAGATGGCAAAATGAGTTTTCCTGGTCGTATGAAGTGCAAATGAAAAGACAGGGAATTCGCTTCTTGGCTTAAGGCGATGCCTCGTAAAGATCGCCATCCCAGTTCCAGGGTTTCCATTCCTCCCCTGTCAGTAAACACAACAGTACGTATAACATTTCACACTAACAGAAATTAGGAGCAAGGAGAAACATAAACATGGGAGAATTTGGGAGTATTTTGGAAAATAAATCCTGTGTTTGTATTAATATTTCACCTCTGGGAAAACTTCTGTCACTGGCAATTTAAAGGGCGTGCAGCCAACATTATGTCAATTTGCTGCTGCACTGGTATTTATGACTATTGAATCAGGCCGGAGAGGCTGCGGTGGGTCGAGGTGTTTCAGGACAGCAGGAGCAGGAGGAGGAGGAGGATGGAAAATTGTGACTTATTTTTGTTTCAAATGCGTTTTCGTCCACATATGGTCCTTGTTTCGGCCTATATACTGAGAATCTCAGAGGTGACCCATGACCTGCCTTCTCAGACTGACATGATTTTGGCTGTCTCAGTCTGAGTTCTGTATGACCCCGTGTCCCCTGAAGTTCAGGGGTCACCTCCAGAGAGCAGCAAATTAACCCAATGTGTCAAAGCTGGCATGACACCATGTTCAGTCGAGCTCTCCTGTTGAAATGTTCCCCTGTTTTCCACCTTCTTGCGTTTGATGGTAATCTTTTGGCGGGTTCTTTTCAATTCTGCCTCTCTTCAGAGTTTATGGTGTGTTACTAATTTTCCTCCTTTTAACCTCCCTTGTCCGTTCCTGCTGAAATCCCATCCGCAGAAATCGCTTTTCCCTTAATTCTCCTCCGTCTCCTTGTCTTTTTCTTTTTTTGACATCTTCCTCCTTTCGTTCGGGCAGGGCCCTCTGTCTGATCTCCCCTCTCACCAACCATTTCTGTGTGTGTGTGTGTCTCTCCCTGCAGTTAAAGACGTTTCAGTTCAGCTGTCACAAATTATGTTCGCCTGCCCAGCTGTCAAAACAGGGGGGTGTCCCTTTCATTCCACCTCACAAACTACGAAAGGAGAGTGGAGGGAGGGGGAGGGGGGCTTTAACGCTTGTGTTTGGACACAAGCAATTATCTCTAATTATTGTTTTTCTTTTCAGTTTCCCCGTCCCGATGGAGGTCCGACGAGACGAACATGCAATAATCCTCTCCAGTCGTCCAGGATCAGTGGGCCCTCAGAGTCCAAGCTCAGTGCTGGGACTGTGTGGCTTTCATCTCAATGTGAGTCAGGAGTTGATTCAAACATGCAGTGATGGGAGAATTAACCCCTGGGCCCCAGTTTTCAATGGGCTCAGCTAAGAGATTATATGTGTTGATGGCAAGCTTTTATATGCAGAGGGCTTTCAGAGGTTTAGCTGTTAAATCAAGGCACCGCAGTCAGGATCTTCACCTCTATCTCTTCCTTTTATGAGGACTTTCTTCTTTCCCGTGTACCTCGCTGTTCTGCTCTGTAGCCTGAAGCTGTGCATGAGACACTTTCCTTGACGTTCAGCCCACAACTTCACAAACTAGTTGTAAAATGAAGGGCCTAGGAATGCTTATCACCCACCGTCTTTCATGCTGAGCATTTTAGAGTCATCTTAGGTTGAGAAATGACAAAGTTGTAGCCATTTGATCAATCCTTAAAAATAGCAAAAGGCACAATCTCATGCAATTTCTCAGGGTATGTGCTGTGAATGACTCTCAGCTACTACTGCTTCAAATTTTAGCTCAATATGTGTAATTTTGACTGAGTTATGGTAATTTTTGTGCAGGATAAGTTTGATTCCAAAAGTTTGACTCCAAAAGTTAATTACCTGGAGAGGTATATTCAGTGATTATTTCCTGAGAGTTTCATTAAAATCCATTCAGGGGGTCATGAAATATTTTGCTAACAGACAAACTGGGTTGACTATGGACGTTAATGTCCAAAATTTAGGCAAAGATATTGCACAATATGTAGCACTCTAAGTATGTATTGTATATTAGTTAAAACTACTGCCACACCAAATTTTGGCTCAATATCTGTAAATGTGACTGACTTATTTATGTGTTGGCTGAGGTTGATTAGCTGTGGCGACCACCTTGATTTGGGTTCACTCCTAAAGTTAATCAGCCGTGAATGTTCATACAGTGTTTACTGACCCGGTGGGTCATGAGATATTTTGCTAACAGACAGAATAATAGTTATGGCTGTTTTAGTGTTTTCTAAGTTTGCTTAGCTGCAGTGGCCATCTTGAATGGGGTTGACTCCCAAAGTTAATGAGTTGTAGATGTACATCCAATAATTACCTTACGAGAGTTTCTTTAAAATCCATCCAGTGGTTCATGAGCTACTTTGCTAACATTACAAATAAACAAAAACACACACACAGACACAAGCAAAAACTTTATTGCCTTTGGCAGCAGGTGATAAATATATCTGAAATAAGTAATTCTCATCAGTCTGCCACTGGAGGTGTATTGTGCAGCTATAAATTCCCATGACCGTCACTCAGGCTCTTTGTCAGCGCACAAGAAGAAATGCAGAGCCGAAAAGATAAATGCGTGCAAACCTGAACAGAGCACTAAACTATGCAGCTGATATCAGATGAATGGGACTGAGACAAACATTAATTTAAGGTTGATACAAACATCTTTGGTGGTCCACGGCAAGCTAAAAATAACAAGCTGAAAAAGAAAAAAAAAACAATCTGTCTGTCTGTACAGACTTCTAAAACAGGCTGCATGCATCCTTTGGTTTCACATGAAGGCTAACACCCAAGGGCGCTTTGGCAAAACAAAACAATCACTCGTCTCAAAAGTGACCAACGTGAGGAATAATAAGACAAAAATGAAGGCAAACGGAGAAAAAAAAAGAGTTAAAGTGGACACAGATTAGAGGCAAGTCTTTAATTTACTTAAATAAAGATGGACACCAGAATCACTTGAACTGATCTCCTTTAGACCTATTGTAGCAAACAGTCATGCTAATGTTTCTTTTGTTGTATTTTTTTGCCATGACTTTTCTCCTAAAAAATTAAACATATTCATAATTTAAAGAACACTATTTTGTAGTAAAATAAGTCTTTATCACTTGCCTTTTGGTGGTGGGGGATCATTCAGTTCCCTGTGTGTGTTCTTCTGTCTGTAGCATTAGAAAATATCTCATATTTCAGCAGACAGCTTTTAATAAAAGGCTCAGAAAGTAATCAGATGTATATCAACTGATTAACTTTTGGAGTCTGATTCAAGATGGCTTCCACAGTCAGGCAGACTTAGAAAACCAAAAAATATGGCTCATGTTTTACTGCTGTAGTAACTGAGAGTCATCCCCAGCATATTCTCTAAAAAAACTAACAGATCATGTCAGGATCCTGTTTTTTTTTTGTTCTTTTATCTTGTTCCTCACTCAGTGAGTATTTTTCACCTAGTTTGTAATCGATCACCTGTTCCAAATCTTCCTGTTCCCCCACGATTCGTCTCTGCTGGTTCATTGACGCTGTGATCCACTGTCCTGGCTGTCCTTTGCGCCTGCCTTCCTGTGTTCATCAGACCTACGACAGATCACACCTGACATTGTTTTTCAAGATCTGACTGGAAAGACTTAACGCCATCACTTTGCATGGTAAAATGAAATGCAGCGGGTGACGTGCATTTCTTTAAGGAATGTTAGTTGTAAGCGTTTTCAGAACATCGACACATTTTTAAAAAATGTTTCTATTTTTGCAGAATGTTATTTCATTAAAAATAATTAAAATGAAAACACTATTACTGCCTACCGTACTGTCAGTGCTCTCAGCAATCATAACATGACATTTTCACAAAATTGGCTTATATTTTTAGAAAGTTCTTTAAAGAGTTATCCATTTATTGAGAGGTGGAACTCTGAGGGAATAAAGGAACTGAAAACAGTACCAGAACCTTGTATTGTGATATTCTAAGAGCAAAAAAATGTCCTCATTGGAGACATATTTCTCTCTTTTTTGAACCCTGGGAAGAGTAGAGTGGAAGTATGTTATAATGTGAACCTGAAGCCGATCATTGTTAACCATCAGCCTCAGACAGCAGTCCCATATAAATCTTAACACGTACCGAGCATTGTCAGACCACCATGATGGGTCAATAATGGTATATTCACACATGCAGGAGTGTAATACGTTCAGCTTTTATTGTGGAACCATTTAGCCTGTAAAAGTCATCTGTGTCCCTAAAAACCACTAAATGGAAGTGGCGATGAGCTTTCCGTGTGCTTGATGGACTGAGACTTCAATCTATTCCTTTGGGTTTTCTCTGCTGAGCCAAAATGACACTCACAAGGCATTTAGGTGAGACACTGTAATTAAAGACTTATTATTTCTTGATGGAATGCATGTCGCCCTCCACTGTATATGCCAGAGTTTTAGATGAAGATCATTTTATGACGCAAAGGGACAAAGTTATAACCATTTTGGTCAAACCTTATGAACGAAGTTATGCGTTTCCCCATGCAGTATTGCAAGGTGTGTTAGCATTCAGAGTTTGACTCTCAGCTACTACCACACCACATTTTAGCCCAATTTCTGCTAAATTGGCTGAGTTTTAGCTAGCTGCTAATGTTGCTCAGCTGTGGTAACCATCTTGAATCAGCTTGACTCTCTAAAGGTTAATCAGTAGTTGTACGTCCAGTTATTATTTTCTGATAGTTTCATTAAAATCTGTCCAGTGGCAATAGATATTCCGCTAACAGATTTGAACCTAAATTACTGCAACGTCTTTTCTGATTGGTGGCCACTTGGGGGCAGTGAAAAAATGAGTTGCCTATTTACACATCTAGCCACATGATTTAGTGACTACAACCTTTTAGTCCTGCACAGGTCGAACAAAATGAGTTTATTTGAGCTTATTTGCTAAGAAAAAGAATGAGCTTAAAGATAGCATTCACTCTCTCTGGTCTGATCCACTCTTTGTTTGTGTCCTATCTCTATAGAGGAGACATTAAATGGCAAATCTCCATTGTTCCGCCTCGGACCCTGCGTGTAATCTCTCTTGTCAAAGGGAAAATTCAGCGATTAGCCCCTTGCAAATTACAAGCACTGATCAGTGTGTCTGTTCAGCCCTCATTAACTGCTAACAGAGTTTCATCAGAACCACCCACACTACCAGGACCTTCAACCTCTCACCCCTGACACCCGGAACTTTCACAACTTGGATTCCAAAGCGTCGACCTGAATTGGACAAACTCTTCTTTTTGTGTCTTTCTGCAGGATTTCGAAGGAGACAGAGCGCTTAAAGAATCCCTGTCGTTTAAAAGAAAGATAAAAGATTTTTTTTTCTACTAAAGGAACTGGTGCAGAAAGACCATCATCCAGTTCTGAGCATGCGGCATCATAGTTACCACATGGATAGCGTACCATCAACAGTGTTATCATTCAGCTCATCAAGGAGATGGGTGCTATGAGTTTTAGTTTTTGTAACATTTATACTTTTCAAAACATTTAAATTCATTCACAAGTATTTTAACCCATCCAAATTATTTAGGATCTCTTCTCTGCCTTCAAAAACATTGTTCTCTTTGAACTCTGCTTCAGCATACATGCTCTATTTTGGTCTTTGTATGCTACTTTTAGCTAGCCTTTTGCTACTTTTTGCTTTTAGCTAGACTTTTGCTCTTTTTAGCTTTTAGCTAATTGTGCTACTTTTAGTTTTTAGCTATCTTTTTGCTGCTTTAACATTAGCATAGCTTTTTGTTACATTTAGCACTTTTAGTTACTGCTCTGCTACTTTTATCTTTTAGCCAGGCTTTTTTAGTTTTTTGTTAGCTTTTGGATACATTTATCTTAAGTTAGTATTTAGCTGTTTAAGCTTTTAGTTAACCTTTTGTTAGTTTTAGCTAGCCTTTTACTACTTTTAGCTCCTAGCTAGCTTTTTCATCATTTGGGCTAGTCTATTCCTGCTTTTACCAATCTTTTTGCTACTTTTAGCTTTTAGTTAGGGTTTTTGTACATTTAGCTAGCATTATTTACTTTTAGGTTTTAGCTAGCATTTTGCTAGTTTTGGCTATTAGGTAGTATTTTGCTTTTAGGTAATGCTTTGCTCCTTTATTAAGCTTTAACATCTCAGTTTCAGCTTCTTCAACAAATTTCAGCCAAGTCTTTTAGTATTCACGTCTCATTTTTACAGAAAATTAAATTTATTCAGTTAAAATAGTTGTGATGATGAGAAAAAACCCACAAAGTGTCAGTCAGCGCCGACACATGCAGACCTCATGCTGTGTTATCTCCAGACCACCCATCTGGGACATGATGTTGGACAAACAGAAGATTTTTAGGTGTAATATCTAGCAGATGGGGGTCGGCCCGTGAGGAGGACACATCAGAATGGGGTCGTCTATGATGCTGGTCAACTGGTCATTTCTCCCAGCCCATTAACCACCTGGGATTGGTATGTTTTGTCAGCTTTTCCCCAGTTTTAGGTTTCATTCACTGTGCTTTGAAATCAAACACGCTCTCACCCCACACACGCCTTGAAACAAAGCTTTCTGACAAACACACACAAACATTTATGCACTCTGAAGTTTGATTCAGCAGCTCAGAGCTTGGACATGTGTGCGCACACCAGCACGTGTGAAAATGCAAACCATACATACTTCCAGATGTACACAGAGTTAGATGAAAAAATAAAGTCTTTTTAAACTTTACTATATTTTATGCAAATCTTGCAGTCTCTTATGTCACCTTTTTAAATAGTTGGAAATAGCGCGACTGAAAGAACTTCTTGCAAGGATTCAGTAGACAAAGAATTTAAGAAGGAACAGAGAAATGACAATCATAAATGCTTGATATTGAAGTATTGCTACCAAAAGCCATAGCACACCATTTCTGATTGAGTCGAACATTCTGATGTATAATTTTCATGTTTTATTTGAAGTTGTGGGATGTGAAAAATCATCACAGAAACTCAACAGAATAGCATTAAGAGTTGTTTAATGATCATACATTGGTCTCCTTAATCACAAAATTTAAAGGGAAAAATGAAAACAATAGAAAAAAATGAAAGCAACAAAAGAACATGTCACATAACCTTGACTGGTGAAGAAATGAAGACAATAATCTAGGAGCTGGCAGATGAGGGTGAAAATAATTCTTTAAGACCGAAAAACAATACAAAAAAATGAATCACAAGAAAACAAAACCAACTAACTCAGGCAACTGAGGCAAAATAAAACTACACAGAACAACAAAACAAGAAGAACTATAAACAATTTTATTCAAAAACTTATAACACTAAAATAAATCCAATTTTGGACAGATCTGCAGCAGAACTGTGTTTTAATACTTGGGCCCCTTCAAACTAGATGATGACCCCACTGTGACATAAAAATCAGCCAGAACCTGGACAGGCTTGGTAAAACCTGGTCAGCGGGTATAAGTGGGCTAGTAAGGCTAAGCCCTCCCTGATGTTTACAATAAAAATGTTAAAATACCTAATAAAAACAATTTAAAAATATTGTATCACATTTTGTGAAATTCAAAACAAAACTGGTGCCAAACAGTCTCGAGAAAATCCCAGAGTCTTTCCAAAGGGCTAATTTTTCTCATCCCTGATCATTTAATGTCTTTCATGGTACAGAATGATTGACAGCCGTCTTATCCCGCCCCCTCCAATTGCTGCTCATTTGGGCTAATTTAGTTCTGCCAAGGGTCAGCCCAAGGTGACAGGCTTCAGCCAATGAGGGTGGACGTATAATAACGTACCTTGAGCATGAGTGTATGTGGGCGTGGTTTGGCGTAGATTGAGTAGGTTTGATAGTGAGCTTCTTTTTAAAAAAGGTTGGCTTCTTTTTTTAAAAAAAAAAGCCCGTTCCAATATTACATGTCTTGTTTGATTTGATTTTATCAGTGTGATTAGTAATTGTGTCAATGAGTGTGGTGCAGTGTTATGCAAAGCTGTTCGACTGTGAAAAATCATCGGAAACTATAGTTGAAACCCTTAATGCAGAGGAAGGAAGTACTGGACAACTGATAGATGCTCTGTGCAAGCTTGGTTTTTGGTAGTGATTTGTTTTATGGTTGTTTTTGAGCTGAAAAAGGACAATGTCAATTTCTAGCAGGTTTTCTTTATTTCAAATTCAGTGCTTCTGTTGTTGGAATCCAAACTGCAGCGTTTTATTATATATCTGTTAGCCCACCCTATAAATATCACCACCAGCAGCCACTGTTCAGGGGTGTGCTAAGAACACAGTGGACTCCATGTTACACACCATAGTTTGTGGTTTTAAGCATCCACAAAGCTTTTGTAGTCATCATGGAGGCTCGCTTTCAGCAGCAGGTGATAATTAATACACCATCTCAACTGGTTTGGTAATAAGGGGTAGTATATTAACTGGCCTAAATGTTAATGCAGAAAAATCTGCATCAGAAGATTGATTGTAGACTCTTAGATTAGGCAGATCTTCATGTGAGAAGCTATGCAGCTCATGTGGTATTAGTACACAGCCAAGACAAAAATGTTAAAACTCAAAAGTTCAACAGGGTAGCACACAATGTGATCGACTGTGATCATATTATAAACCCACACACTTTAATGCCACAACTGAAGATTTTTTTTACACTAAATTAAAGGCTGTGAGATGATTTAAGTGATACTTGCAAAAAATATATATCTTCAGGATGAAAGAGAAGCTAGTTGCCACTTTTCCCTGGAAAATCTGTATCAGATGCAGCATCTTAAAATCCACCTTTCAGCCTGTCAGACAATCACCGCTGAGAGCTCTCGTATGTGAGGACATGAGGAAGAAAGGAGGAAACTGATACTCCTCAAAATCCTCTGGCGTCCGCAGCTTCACAACGAAAAGACAAACCTAGATTCCTAAATGGCGAATATCAGTTTTGGAACAAAGATGTTGATCATTATCAGATGTTTGAAGACGGGTTCTTAAAGTGCTCAGTCAACTGCTTTTCACAGTTTTCTCTGTGTGTTTAAATCATTGTGTTCTCTCTCTCTCTGTTTTTGTTATTTTCATTGTTACTTTTTATGTGAAATATCAAAATAAGTTTTTCACTGAATTCAACAGTAACATGCTGTGAAATGAGTTCAAATGGAGGCAGTAAAATGCAATCTGAATGAAGCGGTCCTTTTGTAAATCTGCCACAAACAAAGCTAACAGTTCAAGTTTCCCAGCTGAAGATATTTATTAACCTGTCAGCCCGGGGCCTTTTAAAGCTGCTCCTCTTTAACTGAATCACAGAAGACGCTCTCTTCACCAGCGCGCCTCTTTAATTATGGCTGTCTTTGGACGTAGTCGTAGGAGGAAGAGGACGCCGCTGTTTACAAACATCATCATGTTGCCAGTGGGAACAAATAAAATGCCTCCATATCTTTAACACTGATTGAAACAGGAAAATTAAGGTAGAATTATTTGCGTAGTTGTCTTGTTTAATATCAATAGGTTTTATAGTTGTAAATAACATTAGAGACAGAACGCATATTCACCTTTAAACAAAAAAATATTCATTTATGACATATTGAAACTTAAACATTTGATGAAAACGTGATTCTTAACAATACAACTGAACCTTCAAATTCAATAAGGAACATTAATTTCCTCACAGCTGTCTTTGTTCTTGAGCAGAACCTCAGTCCATTGTGTCAAACTCACCTCATTCCTATTTTTCTGTTCCCTGCTTTGATCCTAGAACATACCATACCAGCTTTATATATAGAGCACTGCACACATAATAAAATAATCATGCAATCAGTCAGAATGGAATAAATAAAAATAAAAATAAAAATAAACAAAAACAAAATAATTCGAAACAATTAAAAGTCAGCATCTCAAATGGTGTTGAAAGCCAGGTAGAAGGGATGGGTTTTAAGAAGGGATTTAAAAACAATCAGGGAAAAGGCCTGTCTGATATCCAAGGGAAGGTCATTCCATAATTTTGGAGCTGCCACAGCAAAAAGCTTGGTCTCCTCTGAGCTTACGCTTCGTCTTCGGCGCACTCACAAGCGGCTGATCAGCTGACCTCAGGGGTGGAGAGGGGGTGTAGGGATGCAGCAGCTCAGACAGGTAGGGCGGGGCGAGACCATTAAGAGCTTCAAATGCAGATAAAAGAAGTTTGAAAAATGAATCCTAAAATTTGCCGGCAGCCAGTCAAGAGAGGTTAAACTGGGGAAATGTGGTCAAACTTCAGTGTGCCAGTTAAAGGACGTGCAGCAGCACTCTGTACCCTGAAAGCAGAGAAAACATGGAATCAGTAGTCTCATCAGCAGGTTTACATGTCATATGTCCCGCCTAGATTTGCCCATTATCAATCAGACTGTTTGTCCCCAATTTGAGGTGACGCCTGCAACAGCTGGCCAACTTTTCCTCCAGTAATAAGCGATAAACTCTGTCCGTCATTGCTTCTATCCAGATCAGTCTGTCATCTAATTGCCATGGAAACACATGTGTGTAACTAGTTCCACTAGTTCCACCTACAGTGCTTTTAGGACAAAACAAAACAACCCCCCCCCCCCCCCACACACACACACACACACACACACAGTTTGAGAACCACTGAGCTAAAGTAAGTGTTCTGTGGAATGTCAGTTTTTATACATTTGATGAGTACTAAATAGTTTTAGTTTTTAGTCTAGTTTTTTGATCATAACAGTGCTATTATTTATTTTGGTGATGTATGTTTTGCTCATACTAAATATGTTTTTTTTAAGAAAACACTTGAACAGATTTGTTGTAGGTACTTGCCCATGCACTTTTGGTAAGGTTACATGGAACACTGGCAGCCATTTTTGTAAACTCATGTATTTTTGCCATCTTGAGGACAACTAGAGTTACTCCCTTTTTCCAGGGGTTGCCACAATGAGCAAACTCACGCAAATGATTTGGCAATTATTTTTATGCCAGATGCTCTTCCTGCCGCAACCTGGGCTCAAACCTGCAGCCTCAGGATTACAAAACCTCAGCGCTGACCACCAAGCCACTGCAGCCCTGCCACGTTGAGGACAACTAAAGCTTCAAAACGTTGCAAATTTGATCGGAACTGTTTGGTAAAACCTGCCACGAAATCCAACATTTTAGGCCATAACGATCACAAAAAACAGTCAGTAAAACCCTGAATGGACCGAGTTCTTCTTCCCCATAGAAATGCCTGTAAAAGTCGTCACTCAGGACTGATGTGTAATTTATTAAAGTGTTTATTTTGGCAGTGAATGCTGCTGCTCTCCACATGTTGAGCAGAACTCATGCTGTCTGCGCTGTCGTGATGCCTTCACTGTCCTCATGGGGACTTGTATGTGCTGCTTGACAACACAGCATGTTTTTCTTGGGTTGTCTGATTAAAATCTGGACAGTTTAATTTTGTATTAATTAAAAACACCCTAATCTTTGAGTCTTCGACATGTCATATTTCATCTCAGTATGTTGATGAGAATCATCTCTGCAAACTTCTCAGTGCCTTTATTGAATTAACAATGTCATGTTTTTGGGGGCTGTGAAACTTTGAAACTTCATCAGTCAGAGAAGAAAAATGAATGATATCACTGCTTAAACCTCTGGAGAGCATACGTTTTTGTGCACTACGCTCCTGAAAAACAACTTCTGAAGTAAAATAATTTATAACCACTTGTCTGCTTCGGGACTTACCCGAAAAGCACTTGGCAAATTTAGAGATGCATCTGGATTTTCTCAAAATTGTTTTGGGTCTCGCAAAATTTTTGTTTTTGTCATTGCACTATATCACACTTTTCCACAAGAGAATGTGCGTCTGTGGTTTTGAGGCTCCCAAGATGATAAGATTTGAAAATCAAGCACTGTTTAGGATGTAAACCTGATATTAAACCTGAAGCTATAATTTAAATGTAACACATGAATCAAATCAAAAAGTATGGAAAGTAATTTTCATGCAGAAATCAGTATAATTGATTACTGCGATTAAACGGCACAAACAGCTAAATAAAAATGTAATTCAGCTTTAGGCAAATAAAAATACGCTGTCTGAAGCTTTGAAGCCTCACCTGATTGAACTGAGCTGGAGGATATTTTGCTAACAGACAGACAAAGTAAACTTTACCAATTAATGGCAAAGTTTGACGCAAAGAAGATGCACAGTGTACCCCACTCAAAGCTGAGGTTGTGAATGACTCTCAGCTACTACCACCCCATATTTTATCTCAATAGCCATAACATTGACCGAGTTATAGTCATTTCTTGGTTTTCTAAGGTTGCTTAACTATGGTGTCCATCTTAAATTGTGTTGTCTCCAAAACTTATCCAGTTGTAAATGTAAACCCAGTGGTTACAATCTGAGAGTTTAATTTAAATCCATCCTGGTTCGTGTGATGTTTTGCTAACAGACAGGCAAACACACAAAAACACACAGAGACACTGGCGATTACACGATCGATTACACCATTCCTGGCAGCAGTTGGTAATTAAAATGTGGAATATTACAGTTGGAGACAAAATGCTTCATCCTGCAGTGACTTCCTGCCATTAAAGGTTCACTTCTCTGTGACAAAAAACATATAAAAAAAGAAAACTGCACTAGTACTCGCCTACGTGACTGTTTTGGGGCTAAAACAAAAAGTGCAATATTTCACTTTCTTCCCTCATGAGAACTTTGTTGAAAAGACCACACTTGAAGCCCAAATCCCAGCTCCATATATTGATTATTTCCATAAAAAGTCATTATGAACCTAATTGAGATCCTGTGCTTCTCATCAGGTTTCCAGCGAATGAAAGTCAATAAAATGTGGTATTTGTGGGCTCGAGGACAAATCCACTTCAACATAAATGATCTAACATCCCCCTCGCTTATTAACCAGACTGCATGACGTTCACATCTGATATTTCAGTGTGAACACCACAGAACCTCCTGGCTGAAAACAGAATGGTCCCCCCCCCCCCNCCCCCCGTAGATGGACCGTGAGAGTCTCTTTAAGTCAAATGCGTGGAGCGTAATGGGCAGGAGTAGTTAATGCTCACTTAACTGAGCGTGTGGTGAAAGGAGATAAAAGTGTTTATTGCGGCTGGAAAGGCAGCGTGCGGGGCACAGAAAGAGAGAAGTTTCGATTACTGATAGCAATTATCTCTCCGAATAACAGCAAAAGGCCCTTCACGAAGCGGTGGAATTTGCAGGTTCCAGCTGGAATGAAGACGCTGCACCGTAAACACTCCCAGACCTGGATGGCTGCAGTGAAACGGCACAGGGGGTGTGAACCGTGTGCGTCCCAGCTGAGAGCCACCGCTATCAGATGGAGGGCGCAAACCGCAGAGTATGGAACCATGTGGGGCAGACCACCCATGAGCCTTCCTCTCCCCCACCACCCCATTTTCCCTGGCTGCAGCTGGATGAGACACAATGCTGGAGCATGGGAACGAGCGGCAGCCATCAACACCGGAGCTGCTCTTTAAACAGGCTGCTTTCCTTTTTTTCTGGTTCAGCACATGAGGACATTCTCGCTTGTTTCTGAGAGCACGTAGGGTTTTAAAATCTTTCATCGAGCAGAATGTTGCTCTGAACTTGGATTTGTTAATTAAAAAGGTTCTGAGGTGCTGCTGAAACTGACAAAGCCGGGTTAAAAGATGTGTAGGTTTTAGGATAAAATAACCAACTTAGAAAAGAGATAAATACGTTTTAACATGTAACATATTTAGGATTAAAGGCCTTGTGTTCCTTGAAGGAATGCATATCATCTGCCGCCTTTCATCCCAGGGTTACTAATCAAGATCAGAAATGACAATGTTACAGCCATTTCAATCAAACCATGTAAATGATGTTACAAGCAGTATGTATTGAGGATGACTCTCAGCTACTACCACACAAAATCTTACCACAGTATCTGTAAAATTGACTGAGTTATAGCTGTTTTCATATGGGCTAATGTAAACTAGCTGTGATGGCCATCTTTATTTGGGTTCATTCCAAAAGTTAATCAGTTGTAGATGTACGCCCAGTGATTACTTTAAAAAAAGTTTTAATAAAATTCATCCAGTGGTTCAAGAGATATTTTCCTAACAGACACACAAAGTTGGCTCCAAGCATTAATGTAAAAAAATTAGCCATGGTGTTGCACTCAATTTATGTGGTGGAAATGACTCTCAGCTACAACCACATCAAATTTTCGCTCAATATCTAAAAATTAGACTGATTTATAGCCATTTTTGTGTTTTCTTAAGTTGGCTGTGGCAGCCATCTTAAATTAACTCCAAAAATTAATCAGTTGCAGATTGACATTCCAGTGACTAATTTCTGAAAATTTAAATAAAATGTGTTCAGTGGTTCATGAGATATTCTGCTAACAGACAGATAGAGTCAACTCCAATAGTTTATGGCAGTTTTATAAACAGATCAATAAAAAAAGATTAAAACAAAACAGGAGGAAAAACATTATTCTGTTCTTTAAAAGTGATGTAAAAGTTGCAGGAACCTTGCTGCCTAACTGACTTTAAACAAACATTTCAAACATAAATACGTTTTTAACAATCGTCATCTCACGTTTTTTTTTTTTTTTTTTTTTCTGTGTGCATCCAAACCTCCATCATCCTCACCTTGATTCACTTTTTAACTGTGACCACCCTCCCCACCCCCCCAAAAAAGAGGGCGTTACTTTGGCTAGAAGATGCTGAAACCCAAAGCTGGGATGTTTGGGTAAAGTAACCCCGTGGGTTAATAAACTAAACAAAGGTAAAGCATGCAAAATGGCTGCAATGAAAGCCAGGCTAAGTAAACGAAGCAGAGTTTACAAGATACAAGGGTTTGGGGGCTGCATGCGTGAAACTTTAACGTGAAACATGTGATGAATGTGTTTTTACTCTAATAAAGAGGCTCCAAGGGAGAATCCTGCAGAAGGAAGCGACACCGGTGTTCTTTTCACAAAAACTCTGGCCAGAGATGCTTAGTGAGCTTTGTGTCATTGGCGGCGGGCGATCATGTAACTGTTTCTGTCTGTCTGTCTGTTTGCGAAATATTTCTTTCTGACTACTTTTAATGAAACTCTTAAGAACATAATCCTTGGATGTGCATCTGCAACTGATTAACTTTTAGAGTCAACTCAATTCAAGATGACCTTAGACAACACAGAAATAGCTATAAGTCAGTGAATTTTACAGATATTGAGCTGAAACTAAGTGGGGTGGTAGCTGAGTGTCAACAGATCTCCCAAGCTCTTTGCTTTAAACAGAACAGACTCAGTGGGTCATCAAAATATAGTATCTCTGCTGCAAGTCAAGGATTAGTTTAGATTATTATCCTATTTTAGGTCACTAAATGGAGAGTTTCACTGTACAAACACAACCCGTGGCAGATCCCTCTCATCAAAGCCTGCAGCTCATAGTTTAAACCCTTTGGTTCACATCTCATCTGAGAGCTCCTCCACAGAGAGTTTGCCTTCACTTCAGGTGAGTTATTGCATTCGGGTTTTGCCTCCTTCCAGTTTTCAGCGCGTGATGTCGGAGCAGCTCCAGAGAGAGCATGAATCTGCTCTTTTTTTTTACTTCTTCACACCACATCTCCCAATAAAAGCTGAGCAAACAAGCTCCGCCACTCGTGAAGCGGCTGCTGTCCGGAGACTTTCACAGAGGAAGGGCTTGGTGGGGTTCGGGGGGGGGGTCACTTTAACTGAAATAATAAAAATCCCACCAGCCAAACACTGGCGATTTGTTCCTTTCTGCGCTGTTTCCTCTGGGCCTCCACTCATCACTTAAACAGTTATCATCTCATCTGTGTTTTGTCTGTTTCTTCCTTTAGGAAGATACTGTCATGTGGACTTAAAACACATTAAATGTGCTGGAATCCACTGTAAACCACACTGTTACTGCTGGCTTCCAAAAGGCAAAAAGCCAATGACAATGGGTGATGATGTTTTTGCTAGTGTGTGTGTATGTGTGTGTACATGTATTTGTCTGTTAGTACTCATGAACCACTGCACAAATTTTAATGATATGCTCACAAAGTAACCATTGGATGTAACCCTGCAATTGATTACCATTTTGGCACAACTCAAATCAAGATGGCTGCTACAACTAGCTCCTCTTAAAAACACTAATATGGCGATAACTCAGTCATTTTTTCAGATATTAGGCTAAGATTTGGTGCAGTAGTAGCTGAGACTGAGATTCTGAGCGCTAACAGATTGTGGAAGATAAAGTTTTCCCACTAATGATTTAGAGACAGCTGTCTGTCTGTTGGTGTGGTTGGAACTGAAAGTGATTCACAACACATACGCCTAAAGGTTACTCATTTGGTGCAAGCCTTGTTTGTCTGTTAGCAAAACATCTCATGAACCCCTGGATGGAGTTTAATGAAACTCTCTGAAAGTCGGTCTAAATCAAGACGGTCGCTGCGGCTTATTGACACCAGCCAACACAAAAACGGCTCCAACCCTGTCACTTCTACAGATACTAAGCTAAAAGGTGATGTGGTAGTAGCTGAGAGTCATTCATAACACATACTCAGAGTGATACCTTGTGATATTGTATGATATCCAGATCATCTATCTATATATATATGTATGATATTGGGTGTAATGTTGTTTTCAAAGAGGGTCTCCCTTCAAAACTCTGGTGTGAAAAGCTGTGGCGGTGATATGCATTCCTACAAGGGACGTCCTCTCATTTTAGGTGTCTGCGACAAACGCTAAAGGCTTTGAGGCGACTCGGGGCCCTGTTAGTGGCCGAGCGGCTCCTGAAGAAGACGAAGCAGGTTTAACAGCGCGGTGAAACAGGGCGGTCTGTGAATGGTTACTGTTCAATTTGTATTTGGTTCCCTGCTGGTCGCAGAGCTGAGATCAGAGCCAAAAGTGAAAACACATGGGGAGGGTCAGCGGGATCAGAGGACCGCCACACACACGGCAGAGAGAAGGAAAGAGGCAATGGGAACTCGTGTGAAGAAATAGATTGAATAAACAGAGGCTGCAATGGGCTGCACCCTATTATCCCATAATTTACACTGCATGGGAGTCTGGAAACGCGGAGCAAACGCTGGATTTCACCGAGAAGTGGCATTCCATGCCTCATGCCAATCAAAAGTCCCGGCATTATAGCCCGAATAAAGTTTAGAATTCTTTCAGGCTTAATGTGTTTATCTTCAATATCCAAGGAAAATGATTACATCACCATCGAACAATCTCATCAGGCTCTGCAGCCCTTTGAAGTTTCCAGCAGCAAAACAGATTTAATAACATAATAACTTTCAAAAATTGTATTTGTACAATCAGTAGTGAGGATTAAACAAAGAAGTATGAGATTGGGCTGAAAGAAAAGCGACAAAATAAACTTTGGAGAGGAGAGAAGAAAAAAAAGGCCAAGATACAAGCTGGAGACGAGGAATTAGACTGTTGGTTTGGCTTTCCCCCCTTAGCCCTGATGAATGTCAGCTCACGTCCTCCACCTCACTTTAATTATGTCCCCGTCAGCGCAGTGGCAACAGTAGTGAAAACATTTCCTGAAAGATGTCCTGCACGTTTCCAGAGGGATACCGTTAATTCTGCACATCAAAGCATTTTAGCTTAACTGAGCTGCTCCTTGCAAACTGAAGAAGAGAGATTTTGAGTTGTTTTTTTTTAAATCACAAAACAGCATTCCCTACAGGGCTGAAAAATGTGACGTTTTGAAAGAAAACAGATTGATTAGATGTTTAAGTTACAATATTTTCGTCTGTGTGGACGTGTGCGTGTGTTTGTGCATCTGACTGTTAGCAAAATATCTCATGAACCACTGGATGAATTCAGAGGAAACTTTATGGAAACAATCACTGGATCTGATCGACGTTAGGCAACACAAAATGGCTATAAGTCAGTCAGTTTTGCAGAAATACAGACAAAATAACACACACTCAACATATTTTCTGAGAGGGACATTTCACAATGTTGCATGAGATTGCACATAATGGTATTTTAAAGGTTTGACTAAAACAGCTGCAGCTCTGTCAAAATAGAAAAATCATAATTTAAATCTCTGGCAGGAAAGGTGGCAGGTAATATGCATTCTTTCAAAAAATGCTAGGATTTAAATTAAATAAGAAATCTTTTCTTTTCATTTTTCCACAACTTTCATTAGATTTGCATGAAAAGACTACAGAGGACTTTTGTGGAACATCATTTTAAACACGTGCATTTAATAGAAAATCTAAACAGATTGTGATTTTTTTTTCCTCTCTCCTTTCCATCCTGTGTGCCCCTGAGGATCTGAGGGCTAATTGAAGTCAGCGCTGTCCCATCTGAGGACGAGGCGGATCGTGTCTTTGGTTTGATGGGCATCAGAGGAGGTTCTCCAGCCTTTGAATCTCTCTGCTTATTTATCCAACAGCTGGGTAAATACTCGCAGCCTTTCTGCATTACGGCTCTTTTTCTTTTCTTTTTTTAAACATTTAGAAAAGACAGAGTTCAGTGTTTATGCCTCCATCTTCCCTCACATCTGCACCTAATATCATTTTTTGCAGACAGAACAAGGGCTCAATCCTTTGTTATGACAAGAAGATATTCTGAACTTTTTAAGGATTAATACTGTTTGCTTTCCTGCACACTCCCTTCAAAACAGCTTCAGGGTCTCGGTTAAAGCTGAAATCTGTGGCTAAAGTTGAAAACAGACTGAATGGACTGTTGTTTCCACTTCATCTGTTGCTGACATACATTGTCTTTTTCATGATTTTCCTCTTTTTTGTGTTTGTTTTCTTTTGTTTGTTTGTTCTAGTTTTATTTCCAGATGGAAATATGTAGAAAGCAAATTAAGTTCTCTTTCCATTACTAAACTAAAACCTATGTAGTTTTTTTAACCATCAATTTGTCATGAGTACATTTTTAGCTCTTTAAATTAACTTCAACTTTACATATTTATTTTTCTTAGAAATGACTTCAGGGGTTGACTTTTAATAAAGAAAGAAAAATAATGACATTATAGACATTTTGCACTTTACATTAGGCTCACTGACAAAAATCATTAATCACCCAGACAGAGGTAGAAATGAAATGAGACAGCACATGTTGAAAAGTCATGTGACTTTATTACAATCACTACAATATCAAATCCGATTGATAACAGATTTGGCAGCATGAGCACCCCCNCCCACACTCAGACACTTTCCCCACTGGCCACACCTGCAACAAATCAGCACACAGCTGATCCAGCAGATCAGAACTGGGTCAGAGTTTGAAACGATCCCAAAAGACTGTTGGACTGGAGAAAGAGTGGGGGACCTGGCTGACAAAGAGGACCTCAACACAAAGCATGCAGTGTATAAACACACATGTTGTGTGTGGACGAATGTTGACTTGTTGAGAAGACCAGAGTTCTGTCTCAGAAGGGGTAAGACATGCAAGATGTCACTAATGAAGCTTTGTGCCATCATCCCTGAGTTAGTAACCTGAAGTCAGACCCTATAGCTCCCTTTCCCTGAAGCCAGGAGGAACACTGATGTGTCTCTCCACAACATTGGCAGGATTGGTCCACTCCCCTTGGCACTGTCTTACGAGCACAGCGGTGCTCTGTGGTTATACAGAACGGAAGTTCATCTCTGAAGATGATATGACTCCCCTCATCATCAGCCCATGACTCCTGGTTCTGGCACTACTCTAAATACTGCTGTCTCTGCTCTGATGTTAAAAGCATCTGGTCTGTCTTGACATGTGTGGGTTCCTTCACATACCCTTTGGTTTTAACGTTGGACCACTGTAACATCTGTACGCCACACATACTGGGCAGCTGCAGGAACTGACCATCCAGTCTCATCAAACCCACAGTGTGACCCCATCAGATTCCATCAAGTCCTGGTAATTCTGTCTGATGAGTCTATAAGGTATCATATGTGTCTGCTGACCTTTCCTCTGTGTTTGAATTGACTGTCAGACACTCCAGCAACTACCTGATAACATTTTTTCTGCACCATTTCTGATGTCATCACTTATGTCCTCTGGAGCCAGTTCTAGACAAAACATTCAGATGCCCTGGTCTGCACGTGGACCATGTTAACAAATATTAGATGACTCCATGTTGATTTCTCATGCTAACCACAGGTTTGCCCTGTTAGCATGCATTAACAACACTTCTAACCAGGTAGGCATTTGATAAATCCATTTATTTTAATATAAAGTACAGATAACAACACATCACAGTGAAGTGAGGCATAGTAAGGCAAAAGATGACAAAAATAAATATAATTTGTGCAGAACAGTCCACTCTGATCAGTGAACAAAAATGATGATGATGACTGAACAGACATACGCAAACACCATGTTAAAAAAAATGCTTCTGCTCATCATTACATTACCACAAACACTTCAGTAAATGTACTTTATTTTGCTGGGTGGTAAATCACACAGTGCAAATAATTTTGATCGATTCATAAAAATAAAACATCAAACAACCTTAAAGTTAATAAGAAAAAGATTGAGCAAAAACTGTTTCTTTTTTTTCCTGGTAAAAGTTGTTGACTTCGTTACTTATAAAAACCCCAACAAAATAACAACCCTCCCCCACAAGAATTATATTGTACAAATTACGTTTGTACAATATAATCATCACATTTGTGCAATGTATTATCACGTTTACAATATAATTATCGTGTTATAATGTCACCAGCTCCCCGCGACCCAAAAATGGAGAAGCGGGTAAAGAAAATGGATGGATGGATGTTATAATGTGAAAGTGTTCAAAAAAAAAATTTTCTGTGACAGCAATGCACTTCTGTATAAAAATATGTTGCTCCTTTATTAAATGCTGTTTCCAACAGCAGTAAACTGCAAATTTGATGTTTAAAAGCTTTTTAACCTCTGTATGCTTCAAAGTTAGCTGAAGTTTAGCAGATGAAATGAAACTAAATTTACTAATCTTTAATTTTCTGATGATCAGCCAATGTCTTGTTTATTCTTGACATGTTTTGTGCCTGTACCTTTCTGTTACACATTATGTTGTTGCAGTCTGATGCAGTCGCTGCTCTGATTGTGATGTGAATAGTTGGTTTCTCATCAGGACACCAAACAGAAACACCACCAACATCAACACCAGCAAAGAAAAGATCTGTGTTTGCTCGAAAACACAAAAAAAACAAATACAAAAAAAAAAAAATCTTCTTCAATCTGAATTTCAAAGCCCACTCTGTTTCCTGGTTCTGCAGCCTTGATGTGGCATTTCAACATGTGAGACAAAAAACTTAGTTGGTCTGAGGAAGCAACAAAGTTTGACTGCTGAGGACATTTTCTGTTTGATTGATTAACTATAAAATTAGACTAAAACATTGTCAGTTTTGTCTTTATTTGAATGAATTGGACTGTTTCTCATTATGAGTTTCTAAACATTTGAAAAAAGAACTAATTTGCATGAAAAGATTGATTTTTTTGGAGGCAGAACAGAGAAATCAGCTGAAAGTCTTGGCTGGAAGGTGAAACTGTAATAAATGTTTGTTTTTAACATCTAGAAAAAAGTACAATCATAAAAACCACACATATTCTTCACACAAGAATACATTTAGTATATCTAGATTTGCACCTGTCATACTTTAATAAAAACTAACAAAAAGAAAATGTCTAAGCGTTCAGGAATGCATATTGCTAACCGCCTTTTAAGATGATTTTTGGACGAAATGGGATGGAGGTAAAACCAAAGCTTGTAAATTACATTTCACATGATCTCATGTGAGATCTTGCAAGTTGTCTTAGCTGTTAGAGAATATGTTTGAAGGTGACTCTCAGCTACTACCGCAATATATTTTAGCTAAATATTTGTGAAACTGACTGAGTAATACCATTTTTGTGTTTCCTAGAATTACCTGGCTGTGATGGCCATCCTAAATTAGGTTGACTCCAAATGTTAATCAATTACAGATGTGAAGTCAATGATTATTTTCTGTGATTTTCAATCAAATCTGTCCAGGGGTTCATGAGATATTTAGTTAACAGACAGGCAACGTTGATGCCATCAGTTCAAGACAAAAATTTTACCAAAGATATGACACAATGTGTACCATTTGGAGTATGTATTGAGAATGATGATCAGTTAGTACCACAATGAATTTTAGCTCAACATCTGCAGACTGTCTACAAGCAACAGCAGGACTAACAAATCAAAACAACAAAGTTTCAGCATCATTCTATATTGTGAAGGTTGGTTCACCAATACTGGGCCTGGACCTGATTAAAACACTGCAGATTGACATCATCAGTGTAGAAGCGACTTTCAGTAATGAGGATGATGCAAAAGAACCTCTCACTGACACAAAATCATGCACGGTGAATGATGTGGATTCTGCTTTATCCCACCATCATGGATATGTTAAAGAGTTCATCAACAAAGTTCAAGTAAACAACATAGTGCAACCAATACACAAAACCTGAGACGTCTGTTACTCAGTGTACACAAAGAGGTTTCAGCAGAGCTAAAACACTTACTCTAAGAGGCATCATTGAACCAGTGGACATATCTGAATGAGTGAATCCTCTAGTGGTGGTACAAAAATGCAAAGGATACTTGAGGCTTTGTGTTGATCTCACTGAACCTAGTGAAAGTATGATAATAAACTGTCACCTTCTGCCTGATATGAAGAACTTGTTTACAAAACTGACTGGTGCTACACATTATAGCCAGATTGATTTAAGCTCAGCTTACTACCAACAGTCTCTATACTGAAATTCACAGATTTACTGCTTCCATGACACATGACAGACTTTTTAAGTTCACACTAGTTCCTTTAAGACTTGCTTCAGCACCATCTGCTTACCAAAAAAATATATGGCAGCTCTTTGTTCATTCATTGGCTTAACCTCCTGGTTCAACAAGTTTCTGTCAAGCTATGCAACAGTGGCTGAGACACTGTGAGAGCTTCTTCTTCAAATAAATACACTGAATGCTGAACTAAAATGGACTAATGATGAAAAAAAAAGTTTCAATAATCTTTTTGGGAGAAACAATTCTCCCAAAAAAGCCCAGTGCTTGCCATCTGCAATCCTACACTGCCAATATTCATTACAACAGATTCCTCAGACTATGGACCGGGAGCTGTTCGGACCCAGTTGCACTCAAATAATGCAGAACACATTGTTGCTTTTGCATCCCACACTTTGTCTCCAGCGAACAGGAGGCACTCCATTATAGAAAAAAGATGATCTTGTTTGTCTATGGGCAGTTATTTGTGGGGACACAGATTCACATTCAGAACTGATCACCAAGCCCTCATCCTTTTGCTGAAGTGCTGAAGGGATGAATAGAGCTGGCATGAGAACTGCACGCTGGTCAGCTAGACTGATGTCTTTCCAGAATGACATACAGTACCAACGAAGAAGTCAGAACATCTTGGCAGACTGACCCTCATGTGTTTCCCTGAGCACCATAATAAAGCTGCAGATTCTGAACGGGACTTTATCACAAAGATAGGTGAAATCTCTCCTCTCATAACTGCACTCTCGCTTGCTGGTTTTAGAGCTAAATGTAAAAACTGTGCTGAACTTACAAAACCATTACAAATTATTCACTCAGGACGGTAAGTACAGAAACCCTTTACAGAAGAAGTCAAAAACAAAACCCTGTGTTATGAATTGGCTACAGTCACTACTGACATTTAAAGAAAAACATCTAGTAGAGAAAAGGTTGTGCACCTGGCTCATAATGGACACCAGGACATGGTTTGCACTAAACAATGTCTTAGAGAACTTTACTGGTGGCCACATATGGACAATTTGCTCCACACAGTCCTGTCAACACGCACTATCTGTCAGGCATGTCACAAAATTGCTAGTTGATGTCCAAGTTAATGGTCCACCTAAGAACACAATGACCACCTAAGAAGAAAATAGTGATGTCTTCAGGCAAAAAGTACGTATCTCTGACTAAAAAAGCAGCTCACAAGGACCAAGTTTTATTCACTTTCAAAGGACAAAGGTGTTGTTGTTTCATTACAATAAAATGCTGACTTTACCTGTGCAGAAGTTCTTCTGACTAACCCTCCCCTCACACAATTTAAATACAACATCTGTGTTGCTATTTTGGCTATACTTACATGTAAGATGATCCGAAAGAAAAGTTAGAAACACCACAATGTCTCAAAGTTTTCTCCAGGCCGCTACCAGAAGACTTTTCTCCTCCTCTCTACCACCCTGCAGCTGAGACACACTCTGTAGCTGAAGCTCCTTCAGAGTTCATGCAGAAACTGATGTGCAGCTAAAATCCATTAGTGTTAATACTTAAAGCATGAGCCTTCCTTTTTTCTATAGTGAAGATATGGTTCATTTTAAAGTGTGAAGAAAATGCATACATTTTATAAAGAGTTCCTTACCCAGAAATGAAACAGTCTGACTAAGCTGCATGGCCACAGCAGACAACAATCAGCCCCAAAATTTGTTTTTTTTTTGCACAAAACTGCAAGAGTTTATCCTAAAAATCAGCACATTTTCTCACCAAAGACACTTCATGCTTCTTCACCGTTGTGCTACAAACTCATTGGTTGGCTGAACTTGGGAAATTTCCACATGCAGTGAGCTGTCTGTTGGCAAGCTGTCCAACCAGGGACCACAGTCAGACAGTGATGAAATGGGATAACCACTCACTGTATGTTATCCTTCGTAATCCTGGCAGGAAGTGCTTTAGCGGACACTGAAGGAGAAAAGGTGAAGGGAGGTTTGCTTGCTTCACTTTCACAAAGTGAATCAACTTTTTCAGTGTAGCTTGATTCTTCAAGGGAGTTTGGTTGTTCACTCGATCCTTTACTGTTTTGCCACAATCAGTGGCTGCACATCCATTCAACACGTTTATACTGGAGTCCCTGTTGCTACATCATCACTCTATACTGGTTGATATAGTAATCGCCCACATGTAGGACCTGTTTCAAACATCCCGACCGCAGTAGGCACTTGGTGTGTCAGAAAAGTGCATTTTAAAAAAAAAAAAAAAAACTGCTTTAAAAGAAAAAAACAGCCAAGTTGGGATTAATTTATTTTAATGTGATCAAGATTTGTATATTTTCTGGCACCAAACTATGATGATATTTGGACTTTTAAGTTTATTACTTTAACATTTTAACAAGGTGTAAGAAACTTTGTTTTAGTGTTGACGGCATCGCACATGTATGTGTGTGGGCTTCATCAGTTAAATACTCAGCTAATGATGTTTCAGATGGGGCTCTGTTAATGTTTGTGAGTGGTCTTATGTGTGTGTTTGTGTATCTTTTTGCCTGAACAGACAACAGACACACACTGAATAAAGGCATCCTGTAAATTTGCCACAAGTGATTTAAATAGCTGTATTTTTCTTGCTTTTGACCAGCAACATGTGGTGTTCATAGGCAGGCCAGCCATAACGGATGCTCTTAGGATAGCTTTGTCTACGGTCAGTTCTTTCTTTCTTTTTAAAACTTTGAAAGACACACACACTGTCTCTCTCACACACACAAGCAGAAAACATTTCCTTAACCATAACTCATAAGGACCACCAGCTAAGTCAAATGAGAGTGTGGGTTCTGCTCAGTATTTAACTCACACCAATGTTCCCATCACATAATGAATTATAGCTTGCGTCAAAAAGTGAAGACTTGGAACAGAGAAAACTTCTCCACCCATCGTAATGAGCATCATCCTCACTTTTCTAACCATAATCGGTTGAGGCTGAAAACATGTCAGATGAGCATGTGCAGAGGAGACACTGATCACATCTTGCAAATCCGTGCAAATAAGAGAGCAAAGGATGATTAATTTCCTTCCCCTAACAACAAACTGCTCTTAGCATTTGCTGATGGTTTGTGTACATGTTGTAGGACCGAGCACGCTCTCTGTGATGCTTTGATTCATTGGCTGTTTGTCCCTACAGATTCAACTGCCAGCATCCTGTTCTTGTTTTTGAATGTGTTGTGCTTCCATATACTGCTGCGAAGCTGCAAATGATTACTTTTGATCCGGTTTTATACGATCAACTTGCTGCACTTAGTCACGCCTGATGAACCTTTATTTACACCAACTTGTGGGGCGAATAGCAGGCAGCTGATAGACATTAGTCCTGCTTAACTCTGTGCTCCACAGCGTTCATTTCACACTTTGTTTTCATATGTTTGTTCCTGACACAGAACAATTAAACATCATAGATCTCAACAGAATGTATTCAAAACTATCACAGGAAATACAAACCACCCCGCATGTGTGCACACACACCAAATGTAACATAGATACAGTAGGTGAGTTCGGACCAAAATGTTAGAGTTGCTCTAAAAATAAATGCATTTTTCCCTCTGGTTGCATTTATTCTGCAGATTTTGGTCAGAGAATAGCCATAATCATGTTGTACTTTACCATTATTTCCTGTTTTATTTTGAAGGGTTTCTCTTTTGTGTGTGACACTGGGATTATTATTATATTCTCTTGTTCTTGATTCAGATTGTTTTACTCTGTCATGTAACACTTGTTGCAAAAATCAAGAAAGAAAAATCTTCATTTTATTTATCTTTCAGATAAATTAAAACTTATTTTTTATTCCCCACCTGATGAATTGAAGTTTTACTTTAGAAGCTAACTGGTAATGAAGCTGATGCATGACTCAGTCCCAAAGCAGAATGTGGTGTGGGATCAAGTTCTGGAAGCTAGACATGATGCAGGACCCAGTTCCAGAAGAACGTAATGCAAAACTCAGATCCAATGGCAGGACATGCTGCAGCACTTGGTCCTTGAAGTGGGACGTAGTGCAGCAGTTTTTCCACAAGCAGAACATGGTGCAGAACTCAAGACTCAGTCTTGGTGTTGGGCTTGGTCCTGAAGCAGGTTGTGGTGCAAAACTCAACCGAGGTGCAGGACATGGGCTTAGACTGGTGCTGTGATGACTAAGACCTGGATCTAGACTGGGATGTGGGTTGAGGCGCAGAGCTATCCTGAGACTAATGCTGGGACTGAGTCGCTTCAGTTTAAGCTCAGACCCTTTCTCACTACCAGAAGGACCAGTATCTAGGAATTTGATAAAGTCTGCAGACCTGGAGATATTGTTTTAGGTTCTTAACCCTCCTGAAACCCTCAAAAGATAGATAGATAGATAGATAGATAGATAGATAGATAGATAGATAGATAGATAGATAGATAGATAGATAGATAGATAGATAGATAGATAGATAGACACAGACAGACAGAGAGAGAGCTACTGCCTGCAACATCTTACACAAATGAATAGACGATTCAGTTATGATTCTTTTGACTTCGGAGGCCCAATAACATGTCATAAACCTGAAACTCCCAACCCATGATGAGAATTGGAAAAGCCTTTTGGATGACATGTAAAATGTCTTCACAAAACAAGAAAAGAAGTCTAGCTTGCTTCTATTAAACTTGTGGGATTGTTATGTACATGATAACTCCCCACCAAAGGTAAAAGTTGTTTTTTATTATTATTATTATCTTACCCCATCCCCTCCCCCTTTTTGTGTGCTGACTAAAGAATTAAATTGTTTCCTACTATTTCACAACATACCAGTGAAACAAGTCATTATTTTAGCTGATGCTTTTTTAAAAAGGAACTAACAAGAAACATATCAATTTTTTTCTTAAAAAGATTTTAAAAAGCAAAAGTGTTTCTTGTCAAAACAAACAGTGGCTAGTTGAGAAAAGACAAGGAAACTTTAAGTGCACAAACAAATACCATGACTGCATTTCTGGAAATTCTAAATATAGAGTAAGAGCTGTTTTAAACATGTTTTTTAGATGACATAGGAAGCATGGGAAAACAATATCGCTGTTGGTGGTATGATTGTGAAGTGGCCAAATTTGCTACAGTACTTACTGTTAATATTGTGCAGGTTTCATGCAGCTACATGCTCTTGCCTTGCATATTCTCGATGTAATGGGAAAAACCACAACTTAAGGTCACTATCATTGGGGTATAATTTTTCCAAACTGTTTTAAAAGCCACATAATGTTACACGCTTGTTTCAAACCAAGCAGAACCAGACTCGGGGGGTATTTCAGCTCAGCCCAGGGCCTAATTATTGAGTGGGAGACCCCTGTGCTACCACCCGCATAGAATACAGCAGAGCCATTTGTGCAGCTACAGGTCGTCTCACCCTAATGAGAGGTGGATGGGTGGTGGGGGTGCTTGGCTTGTGTGTGCGGTCCACTGCACCCAAACTAAAGAGGGGATGGTGGTCCGTGCCACCAGCAGACATTAGTCTTCACCAGGAGAATAAGATGGCCTTGTCAGGTGTCAGTGGACCCCCAGCATCTCTGGGCAGCCAGTGTTGGTTAGATCCCTGCTCATCTGAGTGAAAGGGCTCCATGGTCAGAGGATCAATGCAAAGATTTGTTCTAATCCAATTAGACGTGATTTGGTTTGGATTTGTGTGTGAGTGTCTTTTTACTTTTTTAAACTGTAAAATCCTTGTTGAACATCTTTCATTTAATCTTAAAAATAAACACCATAGCATAGCTTATAGAAACGCACAACGCCCGTGGTCTTTCATATCAGAGTTTTAGACTAAAATCATCATATCTTGAGTAATGACAGCGTTACAGCTGTTTTGTTTAAACCTTGAAACTAATGTTATGAGTGATCTATTAGCACTTTGGCATATAAGTGTTGTGAATAGGGTTGTAAAATTCTGGGAATTTTCAAACCTGGAAACTTTCCAGGAATTAAATTAAAATAAGCCTGGAATTTAAAATACGGAAGGTTGGCCCTTACCAGGGATTTTAAATGTAGTTGGGAAAAATATATTTTAGCATAATCTTGACTGAAACAACTAGATTTCATTTCTGCACCATGTAATGAAAAGTACCACAGCCTAAAAAACAGATAAACTATGTCATCTAGACATGTAGGAATAAATGGAAACAGTAACATGTAAAAGGTTTTGTTCAGAGGTTTAAATAGTTTTGTTATGAAATACAATTTCTTCAAATAATATAGATAAATTAACAATAACAAAAAAGCTAAAATAATAATCAAACATGTGAGTAGTTTTTTTCAGAGTTGTGCGAAGGAAATTTAACATTTTTTGTCCATATTTTATTTATTTTTTTTGCGCATAATTTTTTTTTTTTTTTTCATTATTATTTTGTGATGTGCAATTTACTTATTGCTGGTTTATTTTCACAAGAATACAATGACAAAAAAATTAAAACTTTGTTACTTTCACAAACTTTTGGTCAAAATGGTTGTCTGCTGATGACAAAACAAAATGTGTATATTTTTGTTTGAATATGATACAGCTTGTTTAAACCACCCACAATTTTCAGTTAAGTCCCATAAAATCGTATAATTCCCATAAAAAAGTTTTCAATTTGGAATATTTCCAAAGTTCCACAGCTAAACTTCTCATGGAAAGTTTGTGGAAATGTTCTGGAAATTTACCAAAAATTTTAACCCTAGTTGGGTTAAAGCCAATCAACCTTGTGTTCATCTAGGTTGATTGGCTGTGGTGGCCATCATGAATTGGGTTTATTTCAAAAGATGATCATTTAAAGACAAACATTCAGTGATCATTTTATAAAAAAATTAATAAAATATGTCCACTGTAGGCACCAGCTCCCCGCTACCCAGAATGGAGAAGCAGGCAAAGAAAATGGATGGATGGATGGATGGATATGTCCACTGTTTTATAAGATATTTTACTAACACACAGACAAACAGGGTTGACTTCAATTGTTAATGACAACAAAGATGTTGTGCATTCAGTTACAGCTCAGAGTATGTGTTGGGGATGACTTTTAGCTACTGTCACACTAAACCTTAATTCAATACCTGTAAAACTCAGTTGTAGCCATTTCAGTGTTTGCAACAGTCAGTTTGTTGTAGCGGCCATCTTGAATTAGATTGACTCCCAGAGTTAAGCAGTTATGGATGTCCACCTAAATATTACTGTCTGAGAGTTTCATTAAAATCCATCCACTGATCCTTGAGATATTTAGCTAACAAACAAACAAACTTACACAGGTAATTTACATGATTGTTCATCTTTAACTGTGACTAAAATCAAGGGTTATGAAAACTGCTCTCATTTTTTAAGTTCAAGCAACACGATGCGGCACCAGCAGTTTTTCAGTTTAACAGGAAAAAACAAAAGCATTTGTGTTTAACCAACAAGACAAAGCTCCGTGGATTCCAAGTCATTTATTTCTCAAATTTCTCTATCAACAACATGTTGATTACACAGTAAGCACACGGGCCTGCCAGATTCCCCTCCGTGTTTCTCCCATCATATAACCACCTCAGTACCCTGAATGTTCATGAATGAAGGCCCAGATGTGCACCAGATGCAGGTTTGTCATAGCGGAGGGAGAGAAACATATAGAGTGAATGAGTGTGGAGGGAAATTCACTTACATGGAAACACGTCTCCCCTGGCAGGGTGATTCTTGAAATGCTTAATTAGGCAACAGCAGCTGGTAAAGGAGAAACGCAGCAGCTGGGTGGCCCTCCTCACATTGGAGAGTTATGTTGTAACTTGGTTTCGGTTTCTGTGGGTTCAACAGAACTGCTTGATGCTAAAAAAGTTCCTTCTTCAATAAGCTGAAATGCAGGCTGTAAAACATTTAGATTTCAGTCATTTTAAGTTAAACAGTGTTCAGGAGTAGTCTGAAGATGACTGACAAGAGAGAAAGAAGGATCTAATCAGGTGACAACAGTTCAAAACTGAATCTGACAGCTGGAGGATGTACTTTCCCAAGCTTTTGTTTTCTTTATCATCCTGCTGAAATCCTAGGCCTTTAATTCAAATATGATGCTGGTTGAGGGCTCTTAAGTTTAATAAAAACTGCCCAACAAACCTGTTGATACTGTAATGGAAATGCAGTGTAAATCACATAAACAGCTAGAAAAGCAGACAACCAAATAGTGACAATGTAGGCCTAGCTATAAATTTTAAACCTTTATTATTGCTCACTTTTAGTTTTATTGGCTTTTCTGGTTAGTTTAGACAATAAAGACTCATAACATTAAAATAATCCTGCTCTGAAAAATCACAGAAAAAACAACAAAAACAAAGATTACACTGGAAGGTGTTCTTGTTTGGAATTTGAAATATTCAATTTTGCTCCATTTGCATGATAACAATAAAATCCTGCAGATTGTTATAACGTCACATACAGTATTGATTTTCAAAGACATTTTATTCTCTCTGCTTTGTTAATTTATGACCTGGAGTCACAGGTTTGGGGAAGCAATTCTAAACAGCTAAACTGCTTTAATATGTTTTTTTCAATGTCTTTTCCCTGCCACTCTTCTATGAAGCCCAGCTCTGTGCACTTTACAGAGGTTCTGTGGACAGATCCCCCATCTCTGCAGAAGAGCTGCTCAGCTCCATCAAGGTAATATTTGGCCTCCTGGTTGCTTCTGTGATTAATGCCGTCTGTGAGTTTAGATGGACAATCCTGTTTTGGCAGATGTTCAGGGTTCTGGGATATTTTTTTAATAACCCAACCCTGATCTGTACTTCTCCACAACCTTGTCTGGAAAGTATCTGTGATGTGTGGTACTTCCTATTGCGTTGCTTCTGTTTTCCCTTTTAAACAGTCTGATAAACAAAAATTATTCTTTGGCTCAGAGTTTCATACGTTAAAATATTATTGAACAAAGTTTCATATGTTAAAATATTATTGAACAAAGTTTCATACGTTAAAATATTATTGAATAAATGAAACATGTTTAGTTAAAAATTAATCCACAAACCTAACTTTTCACATATTGCATGCACAAAATTGTAATGGCATTGTTTACCTTGTAGTTGCTTTTTTTTAATCAATCTATTAATTTTCATCGGGCAAAAAAAAAAGAAAAGAAAAATTCCTGAACTTTTCATGTTTTAAATAAATGAGCTCCGACTGAATATCACAGCCACTGGTTCATCTCAGCTTTGATGTTTTTTAGTCATCAGTTTCTGATTCAAACTCGGCTTTCTTCTGTTCTGCATCTTTTCTAATAAAAGAGGTACCTCACCCAGGCCCTGCACCTCCTGTTCAAGAAAACAAAGCCACACAACAAAGACAAGCACATTTCCTTTAGAGCTCCTATTGTAATTTGAAACATACTTGAACCCCTCTACTCCAACCCCAAGGCTTCCCTCCACACCCTTTGTCAAACGCAGCAAGACAATTAAGACCACATTAGATCTTTTCAAGTACTTGTAGTTTCTTAAGAGACATTTTTTCCCTCTCTCCCTTTTTTTGAGGATGAAATGGAGGAAAATTGGCAGTTTTTGGAGGGCCACTTGGAAAAGATGGGAAACACATATTAACCCTGCTGGTGGTGGTTCTCCAAGGGGCCTCCTCACTCAAAGACCCCCAATAGAACTGGCAGCTCCACAGTGGGACCACACACACTCAGACACCTGCACCATCTGAGATGCACTCACAAACACACACGCTCACACTTGAACCTGGAACCCACATTCAAATTAGACACATACATCCTGCTCATTCCGAATATTTCTTTTACTAGAAATTTTCAGAAAAATAAGATGAAGGGTGTCGATAAAACTTCTATACAACATTTCAACCCATCTTTGTTAGAATGTAAGCTAAGAAAAATGTGTACATTTAGATGTACGAACTGTATAAGAAGTCTAATCAAAAGCAATGTTAAAGCTGCTGCCAGTGGTTGATTATGGTCACCATGGTAACCATGTACGTGCATCTGTCACTCCCTGATTGACAAGTTCATGAAAACACAAACTGAAGAGTAAACAAACAAACAGTCATTGTGTGAAAACTTTAGGTCATATCTTACAAATTCTTGAACTTCTGAGCAGCAGAAGATTGCGATGGTCACATGTTTTAACTTTATGGAGATTTGGATGCAAATTCTCTGCATTCTGAGTGGATTTAAGAGAAAACCACAAGTCCTATAGCAGTAAGAGACACAAATGTCTATGTTTTGATGTATAATTTGTATAGGTACCAAAAAGAGTTTTGGGAGTAAAAGAAAGTTTGTTTGCAAAAGATCTGAAACATTTAGACAATTCAGAAACTAGAGTGTGAGATAATTAACTGTTAGTGAAACATTCTGTGGAAAAACTGTAATAATTATAAAACTTGAGCTGTGAGAAAAAAATGTAAAAACACTAGCCAAGAGAAGCAAAATGCTAGCAAAAACCTAAAAGTCAAAAAAGGTCTGACTAAAAGCTGAAAGTAGTAAAACGGTAGGTAAAAGCTTGAAGTAGGTAGGTAGGTACATTTATTTATATAGCACTTTTCAGCACAGGGCGACTCAAAGTGCTTTACAACACAAGAACAAAATTACAGACAAAGTTACAGCAGTAATTAAACACAATGAAACACAATTTAACACAATGAAACACAAAAGCTAAACAAGATAAACTAAACTAAGTGTACAGTTTGGATAAGTAATCTAAAACATGAGAATGCTAAGCTAATGATACCGAGCTTTCTAAATGGTACCAGACCCTCTATACGGCCGACATAACAATTACTAACTAAGGTCTAAACATAACTAAACATGACTAAACTAAACTAAGGTATGAACTCTTAACTAACAGTACCAAGGCCCTCTAAACAGCCAACATAAGAATTTCTAATATATATAGATAATTTAAATAAAGAACAATGGAAGGAAGGGGAAAAAAAAAAGTAGTAGAAATATAGCTACAAGCTAAAACTAGCATAAGAACACAAAAATAGAGTCTGCTGAAGCAGTTTAGTCATGTGAAGTCTAAGATTTTTTTTTTTAATGATGTTTCTACTGTAAAGTATGTCTGAGCTGTAAAACTCCAAGGAGGTCTGGGTTTTCTCATCTGTTTTGCCAAAATCCCATTGATGTCTTTTTTTATATTTTTGAAATTTTGTCTAAAGTGTATGGCGTTTCACAACAAAAAGCGCAGTATTCCAAGTCAAGCCGAATGTTTTGGTATCTAAATTGCATGTTTTATTTAAAGCTGTGTGATGGGATAGTGAACAAAAATTTTAACAGAATAGTATTAAATGCAATGGCACCCTTAATATGAAACTTCACTAGATCTTTGACTAATTTTCTGTTTTATGTTACTTGAGATTTAAACCACAAATAGACAAGTAATATAAAAATAATCTGTTAAAAAAATATATGTGGGCTGTATGTTTGATATATTTGGTTAATTTCCCTCGGCTCCTTACATCATTTGAGTAATCTGGGCCTCTGCATTTGGAGCCATTTCACTCTGAGAAATCTAAATGATGTATTGTCCTAATTAGGTGAAAAAATATGAGTAATCCTCTCATCATGCACCACTTCTGAAGAGGTTTATTTTTCTAGCTGAAGGTGCTACTCTGTTTTATTTACTTTGATCCTGCATGTTTGGAAGCCTTTGGTAATCAGAGGCAGAAAGTCATTATGTTGTTATCACAACTGCGGCGCTGCGGACTCAGGACGTTAACCCGCCTGTAATGGAGTGGCCTTCGCTCGCTCAGCAGCACGGCCCACACGTCCTGCTGCCCTGCAGGAACATACATCACAAGGCCAGGACTTCATTCCAGACTGGCCCCCTGAAATGAGACCATCAGAGGTGTGCGGAATAGCTGCAGAGGACCCAAGGGTAAAGGGGGGGGGGGGGCACACCTTTGAGGATAGAGGCATGAAAATCAAAAGCGAATGAGTGATAGGTGTGATTTAAGTTCCCCCACACCCCCTTTGCTGTAATTACTGCTTTGAATCTGTGTGTTTAAAAGAAATCTGCCCAGATTTCATTAGGAGACTCCTTAAACAAATGGAAAAGTCACTCAGCTCTGTTTGTTTTCTCGTTGCACTCTGTCAGCTTACTTTGTGCTCCCTCCTCCTCCCACTAAGAGTGGCATTGCGTGAGTGTCAGCCATTTCACCTTGACCTGCCTGATGACCCTGCTGATGTAAAAAAAATAAAGATAAAACAAAAATCTCATCAGTGTGAAACGTTGCCATGGTTTCAGCTGAGTTAAGACCCCCTGGCTGTGTGTAACAGGGGCATTTGGGAGGTTTACTCCCCTCCCCTCAGCGCTGCTCCTCTCCTCCGTGGCTCCTCTCCACAGCCATGTTCAGCTGCATCATGTCTGCCGGCCTTCTCACACCATCCCTGCTCTGTTGCGTGCAGAGGCAGTGCTGAGAGCAGAGCATTTTCGCCCCACTACCTTACGCATGAGTAAGCTTGGGAGGGGCTGAGTGATAGCAAAAAGAGAGAGAGAGAGGAGGCAGGGGGGGGGTCTGATGGTAGACGATGAGACACAGAACGAAGGTCGAGTAACTGGGTGAGTATTAGAAAAACAAACAGACGAAGGAAAGATTTGAGGATACGATGAGTGAAGGAGACAAGAAATAAGATAGGTGGGAGGGGAGATGGGAGTCTCCTGATACATTATTCAGTTCATACAGACACACACACAACTACACGCACACACAAATAGATTGTGGGCTCTCAAAACCCAGACAAAAACATGGAAATGTGCCCAGTTCACAGCTCTTTTATACAAATTCAGTCAGCTATCCACACAGTTCAAACAAACATTTTTGGAAGATTGGTACCACTTTGGAATAAGGGCACACTTATAGATGACTGATTAGTAGTTATTAAATCAGTTATTAATTAAGTTGTAAACACTTAATAAACCTTAAATGGGCAGTTACAGTACTTTAGATAAAAAGTACAATACTGACTCATGTTTTGCCAAATATTGCACAAACATTTTTCTGTACTCTCCATTTTCACTGTTCACATGCTTTCTTCATCATTTAGATTTAAAAAAACTAAATATTTGTCAGTAAGTTACCTGTACGTGAGCACTAAGAAAGAGCATTCATTGATTAAAAAAATGTTGTGTTTTGATGGAAAAATATTTCCCCAAATTAATTAAAGTACAGCCCTCAATTTGCCAAATATTAAACATGTTGTTTTATAACTGTTTTATAGATGTTATGAATGCAGTTTAATTCTGAGAGTTTCATGACCTAAAAGTTAGTGAGTACAAAGTAGATTGCTGCTTAAAACAACTCAGGAAGTGCCACAACCCTGCTTTACACTGTTGTCAGTTTTGGATTACATTCTTATTCCAGCAATAATTTTATTATATTTCTGCAGGAAGTGCCACAGCCTGCACTAGAAGTGCTCCAGCTAGCTGCTGCTGCTATTTGCACTTTTTATTACTCGACTAGCCATTAGCTTATCAGTCCTGTTAGATTTAATTTATATTTTTTTCTCCAAACTGAGATCAATCAAAGAGCCAGTTGAGTCACTGCCATTTTCAGCAGCCCTGTAAATTAGGCAGGTAAGGTGATTAGCGCCATCTGCTTTGAAGAATGACTTTCATCCTTTGCAGAGAGATTATTAGGATGTTTTTACACATGCAGTGTTGAGTCAGTTTAAAACACACAAACTCTGGTTCATTTCCCCCTCTTGGTGTGGTCATAGCGTGAGCATGGTCCGACCTCGATTAGGTGCAGCTACCAGGGGTACGCTGCCAGTTTCAGTCATACACCTTCTCATAGTTGGGCATGCTTTGCATTCTGAGATGTGGTAGAGTAAACAAACTTCAGTAGATAACCAAAAGTGAACTCAAGGCTCGTGTGGTAATGCATTCTGTACATCAAACTTACCAAAAGCATTTTGGTTTAACACAATAAAAGCTTGTCATTGTACATTCTTGTTGCTAATGCTAATAGAAGAAGTTCTCCATATTGTTGATTAGCTCAGAGCACATCACCGTCTTCCCATCGTTTCTTTTGGTACTCCATTACCCACCAACATCGGACCAATAAGCAGACTGAAGGTTCTCATGGTAGTGACACATTTTGGTTTGCAAGGCATTCCCTTGCAGTTTTTTCTGTGAGAAAAGTAACCAAAATGCAGGAAAAAGCTGCAAGTTCACAAACTCAGTTAACACAGACCAGAGTAAACAAACTAGAGGTGTCAAAATACCCTCAGACTCTTCCCTCAAGGTACCTAGACCCCAGATGTAGAACTCAGAACCACAGCCAACTGAAAACACAGAAATGGCTGTAACTCAGCGTATTTTAAGAGATATTGAGCTCAAATTTAGTGTGGTAGTAGTTGAGAATCATCCTTAACACAGTTTGAGCACAGCACATTGCTTAACATCTTTTCCTAAAATCTATGCAATTGTTACTGGAGTCAACCCTGTTTTCATGAACCACAGAAAGATATTTAAGGAAACTCTCAGAAAGTAATTATTGGATGGACATCTACAACTGATTCACTTTCGGAATCAACCCAATTCCCAGATAGCCACCACAGCTACCTGACCCTACCCTACACAAAAATGGTTATAACTCAGAGATTTTTTATAGATAATGATAAAGTTTGATATGGTAGTAGTCATCATAACAGATCATGCAAGAGGTTATTTTAAACAAAATATCTATAACTTGGTCATTTCTTGACATAATATGACCCTAGTGTAAAACTCTGGCATGAAAGGCAGCGGGTAATATGCATTTCTTCAAGGAATAATAGGTCTTTAATTCAATCTGTAGCACTCTTGCATAAATAGTATAGAAAAACGACAACGAAGACAGTGTTGGGTAATTAAATGAACCTGAAATAAAATGTGAAATTAATTTGAGACGGTAAACCGGCACGTCACTGTCATGTGACAAGTACTTGTAATGGAAAAAATGTCTGCCATAATTTGAATTTGAAACACATCTAAAGTTTAGTGTTTTCAGGTCCCTGCTGTTTGTTTCTGTGTGGCCTGCATGCTTGAGGGGAAAAAAAAGTTCCCAAAACTCTTTTGTCAGAGTTATGAAAGTAAATGACACTCACAATGGTGGAGTAATTTAGCAGCAAGTTGTGTGGTTTCTCACGTCTCTCCCCCACTTCTTAAGTGTTTTTTTTTTCACCATTTGTACCACTTTCACCTCTTTAGAATAACATTATTATCACAAGCATGAAGAGCAGCACAATTATTCACTGCCCGCTCCTTCTCAAGTTTGGAAATCGTCTTGAAAATTGGGCAGGCCTGCAGAGTGTTCGCCACTTAACTCCCCATCCTGCGCTCCTGAGATGTGTGTTTGGAAGTGGAAACTCCACACCGCGCTCGCTGTCAGATCTTAGAGCGTAACATAAACCAATTTTCTCCTTTAATCATCTTAAGTAACAATAACAACAATTTACGAAAAATAAAGGCAATAAAACCAAACCAGGAAGGGTAAAATCCAGCTGGCAAATGTTGTTTTGAGACAATAAATTCATGGGTAATCATGTACATCACTTTGAAATAGATTAAAGTAATATATATACAAAATAAGAATAAACCTAGCATTTAATAAAGGAATCACATCACGCACTGCTTAGTGATGATTTTAATTTAAAACTGAAAGGCAGCGGGCGATATCCATTCCTTCCATGATTACTTGGCTTTTAATGTTTTTAAGTTTTCCTACTTTTCTGAAAAATAAAATTAAAACTAATAAAAATTAAAACTATTGCCTTTATTTTATTAGGTCATTTTAATCTTGTGTGTGTTAAAGTGAACCGCTAAAAGTCTTCCCCTCTGCTTGTTTTATAAATCTGTGCATATTTTATAGTTTTTTAAGCATAATTTCAAAGTCAAATGTTTTTAAATGAACAGCAACATGACTTAAACAGCGCCTCTGATCACCGTGAGGGTTTAACAGTGTTGGACTGCAGAAACAGTTCGGACTGAGTGATGGAGGTTAATGCATTTTAGTTTAAAAACAGTAAAACACGATCAATAAGTCTTGTTCCCCCCCTCTTCTCTGCTTGCTCATGTTATATCTCACATCTTGATGTATTTCTATAAAATTACACCACTAACAGATGCCATAAACACATGGATGAGTGTGCCACTCACAACAGTTTGTTTGACTTTCCCCATGCACACAAGTAAAGTGTGTGTACGTGGAAAGGAACAAACGCCTTCAAAGGTTTTAGCCAGTTGGTCTTTTCTTGTCATGAAGCAGAAGAAAGAAAGCAGAAACGTGTTACCCCACATGGCTAATGGCTCTCGGCGAGCATGCAGAGCTTTTCTATCATCGTGGCCTTTTACCGCTGCAGGGTTTTTTCACACGTTCGCTCAGCTACAGCACTTCAGATTGAGAATCTAAGAGATGTCATCCTTTAAACATCACAAAAACTGCTAATGAAAATGCTCATACTCCAATTAAATGTCATGTGTAGCCGTATTTGTTGTAGAAAGCATTGTCAATTAAAAAAAAAAGAATAGAATTCAATGAATGCATAGATTAACAATGAGATGAGCTCACGGGTTTTTGAACGAGCAAATAAAAGCCACAAGGAAAACTGGGGACAGAAAAATGTAATTTATGGTTTCTTGAAGGAATGCATGCACCCGCTACTTTCATGCCCAAATTTTAAACGTTAAGATCATTACTGAGAAATGACGAAGTCATAGCAGTTTTGGTAAAACCTTATATTTAATCTCATGCAGTGTTATGAAATCTCATGCTCAGACTATGTGTTGTGAATGACTCTCAGCTACTGCCATATCGACTTTTAGCTTAATATCTGCACAACTGATGGAGGTATGTCCACTTTTTTGTCGTCTGCTGTTGATAATCTGTGGTGGCCATCTTGAATTGGATGCACATGTACATTCAGTGATTACTTTCTGAAAAAGTCATTAAAATCTGCTCAGTGGTTCATGAGATGTTTAGCTAACAGACTCCAACAGGTAATGCTAATGCTTAAAGTGTGACTAGAGTTTGTCTAGATTGTTTACTGACTTAGTTTTGTTTCAGCAGTGGCTTTCTCTTTGCACGGTCCCAAGAGGACAGCCTGCTCTTGGTAGCTTTACACATATCCCGTATTCCTTCCATTTCTTGATGATGGATTTAACAGAACTCCTGGGGATGTTTAGGGCCTCGGAAATCATTTAAGATTAATCCCCTGACATGTACTTTTCAATAATCTTTGAATTAGGACAGTCACTTTAAAGGAGGTGAGTATTTATGTAGTCCCTTCTTTAACATTACTTTTTTTATTTAGTATTATCTTTTTTACTCTGTAAAATTTGATTTCACTTTAACATTGAACAACTTTTTGACTATGCCCTAAAACATCCAAGAGGGTGAATACATTTTATAGGCACTATAGGTGCTATATCTGCCAAGAATGCAAAGAAATACATCACTGATGGTGAGGCCAATGAGACAGAGAAGAAAAACACCTATTAAGCACCACAATATGCCCCAGTATTGTGGCAGACAGAGCATTAGCATAGTGCAGCATGAGACTGTGTAACATTGTTTTTGGGTTACTGTAACTTTTTATTATTATGGTGTACATGTAAGATATATGAAATATTTTTTAAAGTTCAGGCTACAGAATTTATCAATGTGGCCATGAATATGTTGTAAACTGCTAAACATCACACTTTGTATGTCAGATAGTACTCAGTAGAAACACAGGTGGGAAGGTGTGGTTGCTATTTCCCATCTTTCAAAAGCACAAACTGTTATTTGACATTGTTTTTTTGTTGTTTTGTTTTGTTTTGTTTTTTAATTTGTGTCTTTCCATTCATCTTTTTGGCATTAAGGAGAAAAAACGGGGCTCGTCTTGGAACTGTGACCACAACCAAAAGGGGAAATGGTTCCAGAAAACAATAAAACAATTAATAAAAGGCATTTCTATGGATTTTGGTCTCCTGTAGACACTGTACACTCATTCAAACACATGAACTCCTGTTTCCATGGCAATCCGTTGTTTAAATTAAATCCTGAAGATTTTCACTGAAACTTACACTGACCTTTAACCTTTCCTAACCTCTCCAGTCCTTACAGCATGTATTTAGTTGTTCTGTGGAGACGTACCTCTGGTCCCTCATGTAAACAGAGTTGGGTTCCCTCAGTCTGAGGGAATCCCGCCAACACTCTTTGGCTCTCTCACACACTCTTTGGCGCTCACACACACACACACACACTTATACACACTTTATTCCTTTTGGATCTGAGCTCATTCATAAGCCTCATTGAGTTTTCAGGTTTTTGATGTGTCTTTGTGTTTCTGGGGCCTTTAAGGTGGTTTTCTTCTCCTCTGAGTAACACTTCATGAACTCACCCACCCATACACACACACACACATTTCACCTTCATTCGTGGCACTAATGATGCCAACTTGGACATTTGTCTATTTTTCAGAAAGCGCTCTGTCCCCCTGCATGGTCCCAGCTGCTCCGGCAGGTTCTTTCAGATTCCTTGGAGCTGACTGATTCCAGATTTGTGGAGCTGAATCACGTCTGGTTGTGCGTGAGAAGAGCCGACCTTTTCCTAATTCGTTGTGAGCTTTGTTTGTCTTACTCACCATGTGTGCTTATGTGTGAGGAAACACCGGAATTTGAACAGGACGATGTTTAAATCTGCTGGTTGGTAGCAGATGCTGAACACTGAATTTGCATTCATTTAGTCCTCATGTGGGTTCTGCAGAAAATCTTTTGAGATAATTAGAGGCCGAGCATTCTTTGAAGGAACGCATATCGACAGCCACTTTTCATGCCCGAGTTTTAAACTAAGCTCATCTTATGTTGAGAAATGAGGAAATTATAGCAATTTTAGTGGAAACTTGAAAATAACATTATGTGCAATCTTGTGCAATATTGCCATATCTTGTGTCAGCATTTTGTGCTCAGCTACTACTGCTTCAAAATTTAGCTCAATTTCTGTAAAACTCGCTGACGAACAGCCACTTTTGTGTAGACCATCGCGAACTGGGTTAACTCCAAAAGCTAATCAGCTGTAGATGGACATCCAATAATTACTTTCTAAGTGTTTATTTGAAATCCCTCCAGTGGTTCATGAGATGATTTGCTAACAGACAAACAGGGCTGACTCCAAGAGCTAATGCCAAGTTTTGAAGCAAAAATGTTGTACATCGTGTTGTGCTCAAAGTATTTGTTTGGAAACATGCTCAGCCACCACCACACCAAACTTTAGCTCAGTGTCTGCACAATTTACTTAAGTATTATCAGTCTTGTGTATGCTAAATTTAATTAGCTGTGGTGGCCATCTTGAATTGGGTTGACTCCAAAAGTTAATCAGCTGTAGATGACAACCCAATGATTACTTTCTGAAGGTTTTGTTAAAATCCATCCACTGGCTGGGTAGAAATGTTGCTAACAGACAGACAGAGATGATTCCAATTTTTATTGACAAAGTTTCAAACACAGACCTAATGTGATCAGTTAGCACTCTCAGTATAAATTGGGGATTAGTCTCAGCTCTTACCACACCAAGTTTTAGCTCAAAATCTGTACGATTGACTGAGTTTTATTTATTTTTGACGCTGGCAAAAAAACGAGACCCCTTTAGCCTTCAGTGTTGGGCAATAGAAAGTGCTGAAATGGGTCTTTTTTATCACTCTAGAGTAAAATCCCTCATGAATGCTTTTCCAACCTTCTTTAACTGGTTTAAAGTGAACCGAACCAATTGATTCTGAGGTTTCAGCCTCACATTCCTCTCAGGTTTCCTCTCGATTCCACATGAAGATACATATGCAGATTGCACATGAGCTCTTGTGGAAATAAAGGCACTTGTGGTGAAGGGTCTGAGAAGTCTCTGAAGTGGCAGAGTCTGCGGCCTCATTACCGAGCTGCAGGTGTTAATGAGCAGCAGCAGCAGTCAGAGCGGCAGCAGGTGAACCTTGGAGGCTCTGAATGGCACGAGGAGTCATCGCAGGTTGATACGGCAGCCATTTGCAAATCAATGCCCGCGCCTGGAGGTTAATTTGGACGTGGAGAAGTCTGACATCATGGCCCACCTCATTCAGGGGGAGGGGGGTTAAAGCACCAAATTCACCCTTTCTGTTTGAGACTTCAATTAGCAGTTTCATTTATTGCTTCGCTAGAAACAATGCTGGCTGCGTAAAGCTTCAAAGCTTGGTTGGAAGTGAGGAAGAGGAGCTAGATGGCAGATATGAAAGGGTCAGAAGCTCCTCTAGCTGCAGCGGAGCAGGGAGGACAAAGCAAATGATAGCTGCAGTTTCATCTCAAATAGGAACTGAGTTTCAATTCATTTCCTTTTTTTTCTTTTTATTTTGAAATTGTGTAAATAACTTGTCTTGTTTTTATTTTGTTTTTAAATCACTTGTTTTTGCATTTAATAAAAGAAGAAACATCGCAGCAATAATTATTTTTCCCTCCAAATTAGCATGTTTTATTTATTTAATAATTTCACTTTTATTATATTTTTATTTTTATTTGTTTTTGTTTTTTTATTTGCATATATATGGCAACCACCCCTGTGTTAGGGTTTAGTTTTTACATCCATCTCGCCTGAGTTTTATGTTTAGGTGCAAAGTCCTCTGAGCGGGGTTCCTCATGGGACCAGTGGGGCCCCCAGTCTGAGACACACACACACCCTCACACCCCCTTCCCCCGCAGCAGTGAACACGAAGACAAAACACACTCCAAGATACTGAGAGAAAAACAAACACACAAAAAAGCGTTCTTTATATATATATATATATATATATATATATATAAAACGGTTTTTAAAAGTTTTTTTTAAACTTTTCCTTTAGTTTGCTTCTTATTTCATTTTTTTTCATTCCATATTTTTTTTTCTTTTGATAGAAAGTTTTTTGTTTTCACACAGAAACAATCAAATTCAGAGAATTAAGCAAGAAAAAAAACTCGTATTTTATTTATTATTTATTTATTTGATTGATTGTTTTTTAAGTTGGTGTTGTTTTTTGTTTTTTTTTTTAGTTGGAAAGCTTTGGAACAAAAGTTTGTCTGCTCCTTTACTGAAAATAAAAAAACAAAAACAAAACACTTTTATTTCTCCTTCAAAGTGTTTTCTTTTTGTTGTTGTTTTGTTTTTGTTTTTTTGCCGCGTACACCTTTTACAGTGCGCGAGACTGTGCCTGACTAAACAAACAAAGAAACAAAAACAACAACAAGACGTTATGAAAAAAAAAAAAAACAAACAAAAAAAAAAAAAACGAGATAATTCAGAGGGAAACACCAGAACGAATAAGCGCAGTGTAGTAAAATTATTATTATTATTGTATCTGTTGGTAATTTCATTTGTCAATTTCAATGTTACCTATTATTCTTTAAAGAAAACATCAAATAAACGGATAAAATAAACAAACAAATAAAATAATAAATGATGTTTCAAACCTGAGCTAAATCTTCAAAAGCAGCAATCTCCATGACAGGACAGAAATCGTTTTTGGTCATTTTGTTGTTGTTTTTGTACCTTCTTCTTTTCTTTTTCTTTTATTTCCCCCCGACATGTAATTTATCTAATAAAGAAAGAAAAAAAAAGAAAAAAAAAGGTGTTGGCAGTTTGGAGGGTTTGTCAGAGGAGGAAGAGGAGCAGCTTCCTCAGCCGCTCCTCCTGCAGCTGAAGAAACTGGGCCAAAGCGCTCTTCCTCTCTTTCATCAGAAGGACCCCCCTCCCCCCTACACACACACACACACACACACACACTTATCTCCCCCACCCCACCCCCCGGACAGATTTCCATCCAGAGCGGCAAAAACAAACAATAACATCAACATTCATTTATTAATTAATCAAAGCTGTTGAAAGGAACAACGAGTGTCTTTAAAATTAATAATATGATCTGAGCAGGAAAATTAAGTTTTGTACTAAAAGAAAAGATAACTTACTCTAACCAGGATCACTTATTTTTGTTATAAATGCAGGAGAATTTGCTGCAGAGAGTTATTCAAGACTCCGACAGAAACAGTAAATACAAGACGCTTTGTTTAAAAAAATAAATAAATAAATAAATGACTAATAATATTACTGCTTATTGTCGTTTCAGTAACGAGTGAAGCCTGATTAAAGTCAGCCTGCTCGGTTATTTTAATGTTTAGGAGGCTGCTCGTAAATAAATCTGTATAATTCAAACATAAATCCAGTTCAGGTCTCCTTCTCAGAGATACCTTTTTTGTCGTTTAGTGCTGTTTTTCCTGACCTCATCCTTATTTCTAACAGGAGATCCGACAGGTTCTCCTGGGCCCGCTCCGGGCTCCGGGGCTGTTTTACTCCTGCAGGGGAGAAACCCGGACCTGAACGTGTTGGTCGCGCTCGTAGTTTAAAGCCCTACTGAGTACCGTTTAGTTTCTTGTGTCGCGACCATCCGGAGTCTTTGACGCATCTGCAGCGTGTCAGCAGGTGTTACTGACACACCCCAGCGCGCGCGCTTTAATTAGGTTCTCGCCTCTGAGCGCGTAAGACAGGTTTGGTGGACTCTCTTCCTCCTTATAAACCTTTTCCAGAGGTGGAGGTTAAACTAACTCGTAAAGAGAAAGGGGTTTCACGAGGCGCGCGCACCCGCAGACACTCACGCAGGAGTTATTTGCTGGCTCTCAAGGCTGCGCCAGAAGCGGGAGGGAAATTCCACTTTTTTCCCAGTTTTCCCGGCGGGATCACAGAGAAGAAGAAAGGAATGTTTCCCAAGATTCTTATCGGTGAAATTGGCCGGCGCGCGCGCGGCCCCGCTGTCTGATCCGTGCGCGCCGCGCAGATAAAGGTCTGCTTCTGTGTTTAGTCACATTTAATGAGAACATAAACTTATCATGGAAACCATAATGAACGGCCATTAGGAGTACAAAGCTCTCCAAACGGCGCGCCGCTCAGCGGAGGAGTTTTACTGTCATATCAGAATTACAGCTCGAGTAAACCAATTTCACTCATTACAGGAATAAACACACACTCAGTGAACCGCACGGGCCGGCTCACACACCGTCACTGAGTGGTTCCCAAAACTGCTGCGGCCATTAAAGGAGCGCGCTGGGCCTGGAGGATGGAGGAAATGGTTTTCCTGCTGTTAAATGTCACCAGCAGCGCGCCCCGGGCGGATAGGGAGAGGGAGAGAGAGGGAAAGAGCTCTCATTTCATCCTGTTCTCACATCCAGACAAGATGATTCAGAGATGAGATGGAGCTGAGTCACAGAGAAGACCATGCGCCTTCAGTTTGTTGTTTGTTTGGAACAATAAACCCAGTTCTCCAGTTCTCACCAGCTAACTTACTCACTCTCTCGTTTGTTTACTTGGGTTTTTAGTCATGTAGTTATTTAGTTAGTAAGTTACATTTTCAAAAAGTTTCCAACTTAATGTCTCTTCCTCTAATCTGCACGAAATGTAAAACAAACTGAGAGGATCGTTTTAAAGTTTGAATACTTTGTTTTTTGCACAATTTCAACTCGTTATTTTGCATGTTTTCTTCTATTTTTTATCCATTTATTCAATTAATTATTTCTTTGTTTGTTTCCCCTCAGCTCTTCTGTGTCCATAGCCTGTCTCACATGTATTCATTTGTTTGTTTAATAATTCGTTTTATTTATTGGTTTATTTATTTGCAAACAAGTCTTAAAGTGCCGACTGGAGGAAGACACACTGAGTATAAAATCCTGAGGGTAACGTTTTAGAGCTTGAACAACAGTTTTCTGCAAAGTTTAAGCTTATTCTTCTACATGTTTTATGAAAGTATTTATTTGTTTGTTTGTTTGTTTCTCCTCAGTAAAGCATGTCTCACATTTTTTAAATTTATTTATTTGGTTAATTAGTTAGGTTATATGTTGCCAATTTGAAGGACACATTCTAAATATGAAAATCCTGACTGCAGTGTTTTAGAGTTTGAAAATATATTTTTTCAGCATTTAAAATGATTCTCCTGCACTTTTTCTGAATGTTTGTGTTTGTTAGTTTGTATATATTTTTTTAAACATGTCTTGGCAACTTTATGTTTGGGCCCAAATGTTAGTCTTACTGTGGCACCAAGTGGAGATTGTTGTTAGAATAATGAGGAGAAAAATCGAAAAAAGGAGGACATAAAAAAGCGACAAGCATAAATGTGTAAACAACATCAAAAATCAGGAAAGTAACAACAACAAACATCATCTCACAGGACCTGCTGAATCATCAGTCAACTGATTGATTTTTGTTTTTTAAGATTTAAAGGTTTTTACTTGTTCATGTTTTATGTCTTTTATGTATCTTTTCAGTTCACATTGTGATATTGTTGTTGTGGATTTTATTTAGAATATCCTTTATTTATTGTTCTGCACATCACATTATTTTGGTCAATTGGTTGATCCAAAGCTCTTTCTGAAGAAAGTTTGATTGAGCTACAGCTTTAATTCATGTTGATACAGCCTAAAACCACCTTGTTGGTGTAAAACTGTTGTTTTTAAGCTGCCAAACTGTTGGGTTTTTGTTTGTTTGTTTATTTATTCTTGTTAAAAGCTGGGAGCACATAATGTGACAGTTTGCAACGAGCTGCTGCTGCCGTCTGCAGGAATCCCCTCAGGTCAGGAAGAAAGCTGTGTTTTGAGGACCTTTTTAGCAGCCTTTGCTTCAGTGACCTTCGACCCCGGCCAACCCTCTTTAGTGAAGGAGTATAATCCACCTAACATGGATTTAAACAAACAGCCTAATCCATAACAGCGTCTCACTGAGGGCTCGACTGCTGTCCGAGATGAACTTTGTCACACTTTGTCGCCGTGCGCCTGTGAAGCTGATGCTGTGGGGCCACTTGGAGCCCCAGTTTGAACTGGAACGTTCCCAGTTCTCAACCCGACCGTCCCGTTCTGTTTGCATCAGTACAGCTGTGTTTGTGGCCCTCGCACCTCTGCCCTCTCCTGCCTCCCTGCAGCTTCAACCTCCCCCCCTCCCCCATCACCACCACCACCACCCCACTTCCCTCCACCCAGCCTTTTCCCCAAAAAGTTCATCAATATTTTTCCTGACCTTTGACCCCGACCTGCGCAATTAAACAATGGGGTTTTGGGTACACTAAGCGGCCGGGCTTCACTACAGAGAGCAGACTAATGAGAGGATGTCGCCTTTAGTTTACGGTTCGGTCCAGAACGCAGCAGAGCGGAAAAACAACCTGTCGTTCTGTTAAGCTGCCTCACGCAAACTTTCAAAGCAGGGGCCAAGCCTTCGAGCCTTCCAGGGTCCCTCTCACCACACGGATCCAGCTCCAGGATCTGAGTTTTCTCTTTTTCACAGGAGAGCCACAGATAACTGCATGAGCAAGTGCTGCAGTCATGTGTGTGTGTGTGGATAAGAGCAAGGCTGTTTTTGTATGTTTAGCTGTGTTTTTGGTGTTCTTCTCCCTCAGTCTTGCTGCTTTTGTTTTGTTCTGTCTCTCAGCTGGAGAAACAACTGACTGCTGAGCATTATTATTATTATTATTATTATTATTATTATTATTATTATTATCATTATTATTATTATTATTATTATTATTGTTGTTGTTGTTGTTGTTGTTGTTGTTGTTGTTGTTGTTGTTGTTGTTGTTGTTTCTGTTGAAAAATCTGATCATGGCTGTTTTTGACCACCAGTCACTTAGGTATGAAAGCGATAAGACATGTTAGGGTTAATGTTTAAATCACCACAGTTAAAAAGAACACTAGAGAGTGTTTCCATGTGTTCATGCTTTTGAGTGTTAATTTTGATTTTTAACACTTTACATTCGATGTGTCAGTTTTAATTAATTGTTGGTGTAACTCTGACTGGTGCTGATTTCTTCTCACATTGGTGCAGAAACTCTGGCATGTTCATGTGCTAGTGTCATCTACTTCATAAAATTGCCAGCATTATTATTATTATTATTACTATTATTATTATTATTATTATTATTATTATTATTAATAATAATAATAATAATAATAATAATAATAATAATAATAATAATAATAATAATAATAATAATAATAATAATAATGTTTAAAAACATTCTGAACGTGTACATTTAAACTTAAAAGATTGGGCACTTATAAATACTGTGTAGTGTTGTTTTAACACTCGCAAAAGACAATTTCATGTAAAAGTAACAGATGTTACAGCTGCAATTTTCAAAGTAGCATCTCATTTAAACAGAATTCTGATTTAATAAATAATGAGATGTTGGTTTAGATGAGGTCAAAGGCTGTAAAGGTTTCCAAGTCAATATTTTTTTTATTATTTTTAATCGGAGAATATTTATTTTCTTTACAATTAAAAGGTATTTACTATGACAGAAAAGTTCATATAACTACAACAACAATAATAATAGTGATTTTAGCTATTTTATTTAAACATTGTTCTACATGTGCCGCAAGTTTATCATGAAAATGTTTTCATTTTTAAACTATCTGATAAGGAGGGGCAAAAAGCTTAATTCAAAACAAATTGAGTAATTTGCAAAAAGTTGTCTGCAATTAAAACCCAGTTATTTTAATTTAATGTCACATTCTTGCGTGTGAAGTTATTTTACAATGAAATGGCTTCACCTTTCTGGTGAGAAAACTAAAATTCGTCAAAAGAAGCTAATAAAAGTTTGGAAGCTGTCTGGTCAAACAGGGAATTTCAGTGTTTGAAATACTTGCACATTACACAAAACCTTAGGTTGGACAGTAATTATGATTAATAATCAATTTAAACTGTTTCTAAAATTCTCAGCAGAATCTCTAAAGCAACAGGAAGGAAGCAAAACAAAAGTAAATCAGTTTAAGTCCAAATAAATCTTTTGGAAAAATTGTATTTATTCTGTTTTTCTTCTTAGTAAATACAAACAGACCACACACATTTCTGTTGAGCAACAAGAATTCCCAAAACTTTCTGCAACGAATGATGAATATGAATCACCAGTCATGCATCCTGTAAAGCATTTGTTCAGCATGATTTAATATTTTTACATAAAGTTCAAATGTTTATCTGCTGGATGTCGCAGGAAGTTTCAGATCTCACATTTAGAAGGTTCTTAGCAGCTTTCAGACTTTTTATTGCTTATTTTATGTTTGTTTTTGTTTTTTTTTGTGTGATATTTAGCTAAGTTTTGTTTTTTACTTGATAATTGCTTCAATAACTTAGAGTCAATCTGTGACACTAAAGTAATAAAATAAATAGTAACAATAATAAGCAAAATACACTATTAAGCAAACAGATATTCAGACTTCAACATATTTTAAATCTGTAAAATTATAGATAAATAATGTTTTTAAAAAACAAGCATTTACACTACATATACATCTTTAATTATGTAAATAGTTCTTACAAAAACAAATGTTGCATTTTATTTCACAAATAATAAGAATATAATGTTGGGTACTTTTTAAAAATGAAATTTCAAAAATGAAGCTAAGGCATACACATGGAAATACAAGTCAAATATTAAAATCCAAATGAGTAATTTATAACACAAATAAGTTAAAGATAGGATTTGATAAAAAATCTGCTTAGCAGAGATAAATACCACATAAGAGCACAGGCAGAAAAAGCAATGAATTAAAAAAACCTTTTCTATTTAAATAAACTGATCAGGTCAACCAAACTTTATTTAATCTGTATTTAAAGCCCAGCTGCAGTGTTTTAATCACTTTAGAGCAGAATGAAGTGCACTTTAGTTGTGACAAACTAACCTCTGAAAGTCTGCACTCCTTTTGAACAATTTTAAACATCATTAAGCAGCATGCTGCAGAAAGCTCCAGTGTTAGCAAAAATGCTTATGCTACCACAAGGTTTTTAAAAACTAATATTATTCCTCTCACTCAGCTTAATCAATGCTCAGTCTGTTTTTATTGCACTAAAACAATCCCAGTTTTAAAGACATTCGTATTGTTTATGGTTATGATCTACACAGTGATGGAGAACAGGCAGCAATCTGCATCACTGTTTGTTTTTGAATTTACTTTTCAAAAATCCCCAAATATCACACAATAAATGGAGTTTAAACAAACTGTTGTAACAAGTAATGTTTTAGAAAAAGTTTGCCTCCAGAAAAAAACACATTCAAGTAAATCTTTTTAACCACCTTTTGATTAATGCAAGAGGCTCTGTTTCGTGACACACAAACATCCTATAATATCATAGGTGCCTGAAGAATCTGTTGGTATCTGGGAGTTGGTTCTGAGTTGATTTCTTTGGCTCTAAGGTTCATAGATGTCTCCTCTTCAGAAGTTGACTTGATCTGTGGCGTCCTCCAGGTTCTGGTGTTCGTCTTCTCCTGTTTGTGGGGTCAGTACAAACAACACAATCTTTTAGCTTTTAGCTGCCAATCTGCTTCTCTCTGCTTTTAGCTACAGTTTTATTTTTTTTTAGCTTCTGTTTTGTTATTTTAGCTTTAGTGTCTATTATGCTTCATTTAGCTAAAGTTCTGTTAATATGAGCCATTGTTTTATAAAATTTAGCATCTGTTTTGCTCATTTTTAGCTTTAACGTGAGTTTAGCTACACTGTTTTATGATTTTTAGTTTTAGCCTCTATTTCAAAACTCTGTTTTCTTAATATTAGCTATTGGTTTGCAATTTTTAGCAAATTTTAGCTTTAGTCTATGTTTTGCTGTTTTTAGATACTATTTTTCTAATTTTAGCATGTGTTTTGATAAGTTTAGCACCTGTTTTGGAAATTATACCTCCTGATTTTCTCATTTTAGCAACTATTCTGTTCCTTTTAGCTTCTAGCGATTTTTCTGCTGATAGCTTTTAGCTCATATTCTGCTGCTCTTAGCTGTTGCTTGTGTTTTGCTCTTTTTGGCTTGTGTTTTGTTGCTTTTAACTGTAAAATTCAGTCAAAGCTTAAATTTAGTTTAATCTTCATCAGCAAATTTCAGCAGTCTGTTTGTATTTTCTGCAAAAATGCCATTTTTTAAATTCAGCTTAACTCCACAATGGTGATTTTAATTGATACTATTTTGTTACATTTATTTTAAACATTGTTACAAGTAAACAACTTTGTTTAGTGGAACCAGTTAAGTAGGTTAAGTAAATCTAACAATTCATTTTTTAGGGTGTGTTTCCAAGAATGAACATATGAGCATATCAGTTGTGTATTTATTCTGTGCAATGCTGCTACTGTATCGTCTCCATGGAAACCTCCTATATTTATGAATGCCAGGAGAGCCCCTCCTCCCCATTAAATAAACACAACCCTATGGTGCACATGCGCGCCAGGCTCCTCCATCCGTGTGCTCAGTCTTTCGAGGAACCTCCTCCTGCAGACTGGATATCTTTCGCTCTAATAATCTCCTACAAACGCTGCATGTGGCTCCAGTGTCCCTGCATGCTCTCCGCACGAGAGGATGACCACACTGACTAATAAACAAAAAAATATCCCCACAGTGGCTTATCACGTTGACAGCTGAGTGAAGACTGCCCCTCCTTTAATTATAAGCCAGTAAAACATAGTTTCTCTTCCTAGTAGGCTTGAAGATACTTAGATACTTCACCCCATGATAAAAGCCTGGAAACATCCTCTGAAGTGTGAGCGGAGGGGACAGACAGCATGAGAAACTGTTGCAACAAAAGGCTCAGATGAATAGATTTCAGAGAGGAGGACCTGCAGTCTCAGAAAGCAGAGCGAGGAGGGTTGTGTCACAGACACGAAGTATGTGTGTGTGTGGTGTGTGTGTGTGTATTTGAAATGAAAATAGGCAACATGCATGATGGGTATTATGGGATTTTGTACTAATGGGAGGTTAGAGGACCTGGCTGTCTTTGAGCGAAAAGACAGGAGGGGGAGGATAAATCCCAAACCTCAAACCTCAAGTAGTTTCACCCCCATCACCCTTCAAAGCACAGAGACTGTTCAGAAACCCCAGTTAGATACAAAATATTAAACGTCTAGTTGACAGAATCTGTGAAAAAGAGGCAAATGTGTCCATTTCTTTTTGTCTGTGGACTTAATTGAAATGTTCAGAGTGTTTAATTTGTTGTTGGTGTGGCACTCATTGGCATTTTGCCCACACTGAATGCTCATTATGAATGAATCAGTAACAGCAGACTTCAACCCACACACCTCACAGCTCCAATCTGACCGCCCCATCCTCTTCTTCCGTGGTGCCAAAATATTAATGAATCATGCAGCTTACAGTCCAGCAAGTAACTTCTATAGTAGAAAAAATAACTGTATAAAAGTTGAGCAACATGCTCTTTGTAAACAATCGATTAAGCTTGCTGGTTAGAAACACTGATGTGGTTGTTTGATTGATAAATAAAGGAAGATTTGGCCATTGCCAAGAGAAATAATGCCAACACCACCCTCATACTTGTGTAAATTAAAGGCCTGGCATTCTTTAAAATAATACATATTGCCTAATAAATTATGGCATTAAAACCAGTTTGATCAGACCTTGAAAATAGCATCATCTCATGCAAGATGTGTGGGCAATCAAAGTATGTGTTGGGAATAGGTCTAAGCTACTACCACACCAATTGGTAGCCCAATATCTGTAAGACTAAGTAATATCCATTTGTGTGTGGGAAAAGGTTGATCAGCTATGGTGGCCATCTTAAATTGGGCAAGCTCTAAAAGTTATTAAGTTGTAGATGCACATCCAGTGATTACGTTCTGAGATTTTCATTAAAATCTGTCCAGTGGTTCACAAGATGTTTTACCAACAGAAAATTGAACACAAAGACACTGACAAAACACAATAACACAAAATGATACAATTTTCTGCAGGAATAAATACTGTTTGGTACGTGGTAATATTCTCTCTAATTCTCTTTGTGCCACTGTTACCTTTAGGTGCAGTAACTGTTTGTTTGTTGTGTCCCTCTTGTACAGAACCAGGCAGATTCAGCTTTATGCTAAGCTAAACTACAGGTGTTGGTTTTGTTGCAGACATGAACTAAACAAGTGTGAACAATTAAGACTGAATGACTGCTGGAATTTGTTGAATAAGAATGAAACTGAATTGTTCAAGATAAAAGAAGCAGAACGTTTGCTAAAAGATAAAAGTTGAAAAATGCTTGACAAAAACTAAAAAATGCAAAAGAATAGCTAAAAGTTTCAAAAGGCTAGCTGAAATGTTAAAAGTAGCAAAAGAATAGCTTTAAACTAAAAGTAGCAAAAGACTAGCTAATATATTCAAATAGCAAAAGGCTGACCATAAGCTAAAAGTAGCAAAGGGCTATGTAAAGGCTAAAAGTAGCAGAATGTCAGCTAAAAGCTAAAAATAGCAAAAGGCTAGCTAAAAACTAAAAGCAGACATGGAAAAAGAGAAAAATAGAGCAGTTTGCTGGAGCAGATTTCAAAGAGAACAATCTCTTTGAAGGAACTGAAAAGATAAATAAAATGAAGTTAAAAACTTTGAAAAGTATAAAAATTACAACGATCCTCGGCAACAGAAGCTGGCTGTTGGGACATTGAATGTCACCTCTCTGGTGGGGAAGGAGCCTGAGCTGGTGTGTGAGGTTGAGAGGTTCCGGATAGAAATAGTCGGGCTCACCTCAACACACGGCTCTGACTCTGGAACCAGTCTCCTTGAGAGGGGTTGGACACTCTTTCACTCTGGAGGTGTCCCCGGTGAGAGGCGCCGAGCAGGAGTGGGCATACTTGTTGCCCCCCATCTTGGTGCCTGTATGTTGGGGTTTACCCCGGTCAACAAGAGGGTAGCCTCCCTCTGCCTACGTGTGGGGGGACGAGTCCTGACTGTTGTTTGCATTTATGCGCCGAACAGCAGTTCAGATTACCCACCCTTTTTGGAGTCCTTGGAGGGGTTACTGGAGGGTAACCCCTCCAAGTTGTTCTGTTGGAGGACTTCAACGCTCACGTGGGTAATGACAGTGAGACCTGGAGGGGTGTGGTTGGGAGGAACGGCCCCCCTGATCTGAACCCGAGCGGTGTTCTGTTGTTGGACTTCTGTGCTCGTTATGGATTGTCCATAACGAACACCATGTTCAAACAAAAGGGTGTCCATATGTGCTTTTGGCACCAGGACACCCTAGGTCGCAGTTCAATGATCGACTTTGTTGTCGTTTCATCTGATCTGCAGCCACATGTCTTGGACACTCGGCTGAAGAGAGGGGCGGAGCTGTCAATTGACCACTACCTGGTGGTGAGTTGGCTCCGTTGGTGGGGGAGGATGCCAGTCAGACCTGGCAGGCCCAAACGTATTGTGAGGGTCTGTTGGGAACGTCTGGCGGAGTCTCCTGTTAGATGGAGCTTTAACTCCCACCTCCGGGAGAACTTCGAACATGTTCCGGGGGAGGCGGGGGACATTGAGCCTGAGTGGGCCATGTTCCGTGCCTCCATTGTTGAGGCGGCTTATCAGAGCTGTGGCCGCAAGGTAGTTGGTGCCTGTCGTGGCAGCAACCCTCGAACCCACTGGTGGACACCGGCGGTGAGGGATGCTGTCAGACTGAAGAAGGAGTCCTATTGGGCCTTCTTGGCCTGTGGGACTCCAGAAGCAGCTGATGGGTACCGTAAATCCAAACGGCATGTGGCTTGGATGGTCGCTAAGACAAAAACTCGGGCATGGGAGGAGTTCAAAGAGGCCATGGAGAAAGACTTCCGCACGGCTTCGAGGCGATTCTGGTCCACCATACGGCGTCTCAGGAGGGGAAAGCAGTGCAGCACCAACACTGTTTATAGTGAGGGTGATGTGCTGCTGACCTTGACTCGTGATGTCGTGGGTCAGTGGGTGGAATACTTCGAAGACCTCCTCAATCCCACCAGCACGTCTTCCATTGAGGAGGCGGAGCCTGGGG